>NC_059456.1:106745900-106838400 GCF_905237065.1 Salmo salar | reverse complement strand
GTGTGTGTGTGTGTCACTCACCAGGATGAGGTACCTGTCCTGTCAGGTGTGTGTGTGTGTGTGTGTGTCACTCACCAGGATGAGGTACCTGTCCTGTCAGGTGTGTGTGTGTGTGTGTGTGTCACTCACCAGGATGAGGTACCTGTCCTGTCAGATGTGTGTGTGTGTGTGTGTGTGTCACTCACCAGGATGAGGTATCTGTCCTGTCAGGTGTGTGTGTGTGTGCGTGCGTGTGTGTGTGCGTGGGTGTGCGCGTGCGTGTGTCACTCACCAGGATGAGGTATCTGTCCTGTCAGATGTGTGTGTGTGTGTGCGTGCGTGTGTGTGCGCGCGTGCGTGCGTGTGTCACTCACCAGGATGAGGTATCTGTCCTGTGAGGTGCCGTTCTTGGCCGACAGCTTGAGGATGTGTCCCTCCTTGATGAGTTCGTTAGTAGGGTTAACGATGTCCTCCTCTCCTCCCAGCAGCTCATACACCTTCAGCAGCTTACGCATTCGCTCCTGTGATCGTTCAGAGACAGTGGTTGAACACACAGTAAGTACATTGAGGGACTGGATGAAGTAACATTGTCGAGGCCTTCTTCTCCGCTAGGAGCTAAAGGAATGAGTCGAGTCAGTCCTACTGAACCAGAAGGTGCTATAAGATGAAAAACAACCTCACGTTAAATGACATCGTCTCTGCTGGGGGGGGGGTTATCTGGTGTGAACGAACGGGTGGGGTGGTGGAGGTTGGAGTAATGTCGATGTGGTTTGGCCCCGCGATGTGTGGGGTGTGTTAAAAGGACTCACCATCTTTCTGATGGCTGTGTTTCAGTGCTCTGCAGCTGTTAAAGGACTCACCATCTTTCTGATGGCTGTGTTTCAGTGCTCTGCAGCTGTTAAAGGACTCACCATCTTTCTGATGGCTGTGTTTCAGTGCTCTGCAGCTGTTAAAGGACTCAGCATCTTTCTGATGGCTGTGTTTCAGTGCTCTGCAGCTGTTAAAGGACTCATCATCTTTCTGATGGCTGTGTTTCAGTGCTCTGCAGCTGTTAAAGGACTCACCATCTTTCTGATGGCTGTGTTTCAGTGCTCTGCAGCTGTTAAAGGACTCACCATCTTTCTGATGGCTGTGTTTCAGTGCTCTGCAGCTGTTAAAGGACTCACCATCTTTCTGATGGCTGTGTTTCAGTGCTCTGCAGCTGTTAAAGGACTCACCATCTTTCTGATGGCTGTGTTGGAGTGCTCTGCAGCTGTTAAAGGACTCACCATCTTTCTGATGGCTGTGTTGGAGTGCTCTGCAGCTGTTAAAGGAATCACCATCTTTCTGATGGCTGTGTTTCAGTGCTCTGCAGCTGTTAAAGGACTCACCATCTTTCTGATGGCTGTGTTTCAGTGCTCTGCAGCTGTTAAAGGACTCCCCATCTTTCTGATGGCTGTGTTAGAGTGCTCTGCAGCTGTTAAAGGACTCACCATCTTTCTGATGGCTGTGTTTCAGTGCTCTGCAGCTGTTAAAGGACTCACCATCTTTCTGATGGCTGTGTTGGAGTGCTCTGCAGCTGTTAAAGGACTCACCATCGTTCTGATGGCTGTGTTTCAGTGCTCTGCAGCTGTTAAAGGACTCACCATCTTTCTGATGGCTGTGTTGGAGTGTTCTGCAGCTGTTAAAGGACTCACCATCTTTCTGATGGCTGTGTTAGAGTGCTCTGCAGCTGTTAAAGGACTCACCATCTTTCTGATGGCTGTGTTAGAGTGCTCTGCAGCTGTTAAAGGACTCACCATCTTTCTGATGGCTGTGTTTCAGTGCTCTGCAGCTGTTAAAGGACTCACCATCTTTCGGATGGCTGTGTTTCAGTGCTCTGCAGCTGTTAAAGGACTCAGCATCTTTCTGATGGCTGTGTTTCAGTGCTCTGCAGCTGTTAAAGGACTCACCATCTTTCTGATGGCTGTGTTTCAGTGCTCTGCAGCTGTTAAAGGACTCACCATCTTTCTGATGGCTGTGTTGGAGTGCTCTGCAGCTGTTAAAGGACTCACCATCTTTCTGATGGCTGTGTTGGAGTGCTCTGCAGCTGTTAAAGGAATCACCATCTTTCTGATGGCTGTGTTTCAGTGCTCTGCAGCTGTTAAAGGACTCACCATCTTTCTGATGGCTGTGTTTCAGTGCTCTGCAGCTGTTAAAGGACTCCCCATCTTTCTGATGGCTGTGTTAGAGTGCTCTGCAGCTGTTAAAGGACTCACCATCTTTCTGATGGCTGTGTTTCAGTGCTCTGCAGCTGTTAAAGGACTCACCATCTTTCTGATGGCTGTGTTGGAGTGCTCTGCAGCTGTTAAAGGACTCACCATCTTTCTGATGGCTGTGTTTCAGTGCTCTGCAGCTGTTAAAGGACTCACCATCTTTCTGATGGCTGTGTTGGAGTGTTCTGCAGCTGTTAAAGGACTCACCATCTTTCTGATGGCTGTGTTAGAGTGCTCTGCAGCTGTTAAAGGACTCACCATCTTTCTGATGGCTGTGTTGGAGTGCTCTGCAGCTGTTAAAGGACTCATCATCTTTCGGATGGCTGTGTTTCAGTGCTATGCAGCTGTTAAAGGACTCACCATCTTTCTGATGGCTGTGTTTCAGTGCTCTGCAGCTGTTAAAGGACTCACCATCTTTCTGATGGCTGTGTTGGAGTGCTCTGCAGCTGTTAAAGGACTCACCATCTTTCTGATGGCTGTGTTGGAGTGCTCTGCAGCTGTTAAAGGAATCACCATCTTTCTGATGGCTGTGTTTCAGTGCTCTGCAGCTGTTAAAGGACTCACCATCTTTCTGATGGCTGTGTTTCAGTGCTCTGCAGCTGTTAAAGGACTCCCCCATCTTTCTGATGGCTGTGTTAGAGTGCTCTGCAGCTGTTAAAGGACTCACCATCTTTCTGATGGCTGTGTTTCAGTGCTCTGCAGCTGTTAAAGGACTCACCATCTTTCTGATGGCTGTGTTTCAGTGCTCTGTAGCTGTTAAAGGACTCACCATCTTTCTGATGGCTGTGTTGGAGTGCTCTGCAGCTGTTAAAGGAATCACCATCTTTCTGATGGCTGCGTTGGAGTGCTCTGCAGCTGTTAAAGGACTAACCATCTTTCTGATGGCTGTGTTGGAGTGCTCTGCAGCTGTTAAAGGACTCACCATCTTTCTGATGGCTGTGTTTCAGTGCTCTGCAGCTGTTAAAGGACTCACCATCTTTCTGATGGCTGTGTTGGAGTGCTCTGCAGCTGTTAAAGGACTCACCATATTTCTGATGGCTGTGTTGGAGTGCTCTGCAGCTGTTAAAGGACTCACCATCTTTCTGATGGCTGTGTTGGAGTGCTCTGCAGCTGTTAAAGGACTCACCATCTTTCTGATGGCTGTGTTTCAGTGCTCTGCAGCTGTTAAAGGACTCACCATCTTTCTGATGGCTGTGTTTCAGTGCTCTGCAGCTGTTAAAGGACTCACCATCTTTCTGATGGCTGTGTTTCAGTGCTCTGCAGCTGTTAAAGGACTCAGCATCTTTCTGATGGCTGTGTTTCAGTGCTCTGCAGCTGTTAAAGGACTCACCATCTTTCTGATGGCTGTGTTGGAGTGCTCTGCAGCTGTTAAAGGACTCACCATCTTTCTGATGGCTGTGTTTCAGTGCTCTGCAGCTGTTAAAGGACTCACCATCTTTCTGATGGCTGTGTTTCAGTGCTCTGCAGCTGTTAAAGGACTCACCATCTTTCTGATGGCTGTGTTTCAGTGCTCTGCAGCTGTTAAAGGACTCACCATCTTTCTGATGGCTGTGTTTCAGTGCTCTGCAGCTGTTAAAGGACTCACCATCTTTCTGATGGCTGTGTTTCAGTGCTCTGCAGCTGTTAAAGGACTCACCATCTTTCTGATGGCTGTGTTGGAGTGCTCTGCAGCTGTTAAAGGACTCACCATCTTTCTGATGGCTGTGTTGGAGTGCTCTGCAGCTGTTAAAGGAATCACCATCTTTCTGATGGCTGTGTTTCAGTGCTCTGCAGCTGTTAAAGGACTCACCATCTTTCTGATGGCTGTGTTTCAGTGCTCTGCAGCTGTTAAAGGACTCACCATCTTTCTGATGGCTGTGTTGGAGTGCTCTGCAGCTGTTAAAGGACTCACCATCTTTCTGATGGCTGTGTTGGAGTGCTCTGCAGCTGTTAAAGGAATCACCATCTTTCTGATGGCTGTGTTTCAGTGCTCTGCAGCTGTTAAAGGACTCACCATCTTTCTGATGGCTGTGTTTCAGTGCTCTGCAGCTGTTAAAGGACTCCCCATCTTTCTGATGGCTGTGTTAGAGTGCTCTGCAGCTGTTAAAGGACTCACCATCTTTCTGATGGCTGTGTTTCAGTGCTCTGCAGCTGTTAAAGGACTCACCATCTTTCTGATGGCTGTGTTTCAGTGCTCTGTAGCTGTTAAAGGACTCACCATCTTTCTGATGGCTGTGTTGGAGTGCTCTGCAGCTGTTAAAGGAATCACCATCTTTCTGATGGCTGCGTTGGAGTGCTCTGCAGCTGTTAAAGGACTAACCATCTTTCTGATGGCTGTGTTGGAGTGCTCTGCAGCTGTTAAAGGACTCACCATCTTTCTGATGGCTGTGTTTCAGTGCTCTGCAGCTGTTAAAGGACTCACCATCTTTCTGATGGCTGTGTTGGAGTGCTCTGCAGCTGTTAAAGGACTCACCATATTTCTGATGGCTGTGTTGGAGTGCTCTGCAGCTGTTAAAGGACTCACCATCTTTCTGATGGCTGTGTTGGAGTGCTCTGCAGCTGTTAAAGGACTCACCATCTTTCTGATGGCTGTGTTTCAGTGCTCTGCAGCTGTTAAAGGACTCACCATCTTTCTGATGGCTGTGTTTCAGTGCTCTGCAGCTGTTAAAGGACTCACCATCTTTCTGATGGCTGTGTTTCAGTGCTCTGCAGCTGTTAAAGGACTCAGCATCTTTCTGATGGCTGTGTTTCAGTGCTCTGCAGCTGTTAAAGGACTCACCATCTTTCTGATGGCTGTGTTGGAGTGCTCTGCAGCTGTTAAAGGACTCACCATCTTTCTGATGGCTGTGTTTCAGTGCTCTGCAGCTGTTAAAGGACTCACCATCTTTCTGATGGCTGTGTTTCAGTGCTCTGCAGCTGTTAAAGGACTCACCATCTTTCTGATGGCTGTGTTTCAGTGCTCTGCAGCTGTTAAAGGACTCACCATCTTTCTGATGGCTGTGTTGGAGTGCTCTGCAGCTGTTAAAGGACTCACCATCTTTCTGATGGCTGTGTTTCAGTGCTCTGCAGCTGTTAAAGGACTCACCATCTTTCTGATGGCTGTGTTGGAGTGTTCTGCAGCTGTTAAAGGACTCACCATCTTTCTGATGGCTGTGTTGGAGTGCTCTGCAGCTGTTAAAGGACTCACCATCTTTCTGATGGCTGTGTTTCAGTGCTCTGCAGCTGTTAAAGGACTCACCATCTTTCTGATGGCTGTGTTGGAGTGTTCTGCAGCTGTTAAAGGACTCATCATCTTTCTGATGGCTGTGTTGGAGTGTTCTGCAGCTGTTAAAGGACTCATCATCTTTCGGATGGCTGTGTTTCAGTGTTCTGCAGCTGTTAAAGGACTCACCATATTTCTGATGGCTGTGTTTCAGTGCTCTGCAGCTGTTAAACGACTCACCATCTTTCTGATGGCTGTGTTTCAGTGCTATGCAGCTGTTAAAGGACTCACCATCTTTCTGATGGCTGTGTTTCAGTGCTCTGCAGCTGTTAAAGGACTCACCATCTTTCTGATGGCTGTGTTGGAGTGCTCTGCAGCTGTTAAAGGACTCACCATCTTTCTGATGGCTGTGTTGGAGTGCTCTGCAGCTGTTAAAGGAATCACCATCTTTCTGATGGCTGTGTTTCAGTGCTCTGCAGCTGTTAAAGGACTCACCATCTTTCTGATGGCTGTGTTTCAGTGCTCTGCAGCTGTTAAACGACTCCCCATCTTTCTGATGGCTGTGTTAGAGTGCTCTGCAGCTGTTAAAGGACTCACCATCTTTCTGATGGCTGTGTTTCAGTGCTCTGCAGCTGTTAAAGGACTCACCATCTTTCTGATGGCTGTGTTTCAGTGCTCTGTAGCTGTTAAAGGACTCACCATCTTTCTGATGGCTGTGTTGGAGTGCTCTGCAGCTGTTAAAGGAATCACCATCTTTCTGATGGCTGCGTTGGAGTGCTCTGCAGCTGTTAAAGGACTCCCCATCTTTCTGATGGCTGTGTTAGAGTGCTCTGCAGCTGTTAAAGGACTCACCATCTTTCTGATGGCTGTGTTTCAGTGCTCTGCAGCTGTTAAAGGACTCACCATCTTTCTGATGGCTGTGTTTCAGTGCTCTGTAGCTGTTAAAGGACTCACCATCTTTCTGATGGCTGTGTTGGAGTGCTCTGCAGCTGTTAAAGGAATCACCATCTTTCTGATGGCTGCGTTGGAGTGCTCTGCAGCTGTTAAAGGACTCACCATCTTTCTGATGGCTGTGTTGGAGTGCTCTGCAGCTGTTAAAGGACTCACCATCTTTCTGATGGCTGTGTTTCAGTGCTCTGCAGCTGTTAAAGGACTCACCATCTTTCTGATGGCTGTGTTGGAGTGCTCTGCAGCTGTTAAAGGACTCACCATATTTCTGATGGCTGTGTTGGAGTGCTCTGCAGCTGTTAAAGGACTCACCATCTTTCTGATGGCTGTGTTGGAGTGCTCTGCAGCTGTTAAAGGACTCACCATCTTTCTGATGGTTGTGTTTCAGTGCTCTGCAGCTGTTAAAGGACTCACCATCTTTCTGATGGCTGTGTTTCAGTGCTCTGCAGCTGTTAAAGGACTCACCATCTTTCTGATGGCTGTGTTTCAGTGCTCTGCAGCTGTTAAAGGACTCAGCATCTTTCTGATGGCTGTGTTTCAGTGCTCTGCAGCTGTTAAAGGACTCACCATCTTTCTGATGGCTGTGTTGGAGTGCTCTGCAGCTGTTAAAGGACTCACCATCTTTCTGATGGCTGTGTTTCAGTGCTCTGCAGCTGTTAAAGGACTCACCATCTTTCTGATGGCTGTGTTTCAGTGCTCTGCAGCTGTTAAAGGACTCACCATCTTTCTGATGGCTGTGTTTCAGTGCTCTGCAGCTGTTAAAGGACTCACCATCTTTCTGATGGCTGTGTTGGAGTGCTCTGCAGCTGTTAAAGGACTCACCATCTTTCTGATGGCTGTGTTTCAGTGCTCTGCAGCTGTTAAAGGACTCACCATCTTTCTGATGGCTGTGTTGGAGTGTTCTGCAGCTGTTAAAGGACTCACCATCTTTCTGATGGCTGTGTTGGAGTGCTCTGTAGCTGTTAAAGGACTCACCATCTTTCTGATGGCTGTGTTTCAGTGCTCTGCAGCTGTTAAAGGACTCACCATCTTTCTGATGGCTGTGTTGGAGTGTTCTGCAGCTGTTAAAGGACTCATCATCTTTCTGATGGCTGTGTTGGAGTGTTCTGCAGCTGTTAAAGGACTCATCATCTTTCGGATGGCTGTGTTTCAGTGTTCTGCAGCTGTTAAAGGACTCACCATATTTCTGATGGCTGTGTTTCAGTGCTCTGCAGCTGTTAAAGGACTCACCATCTTTCTGATGGCTGTGTTTCAGTGCTATGCAGCTGTTAAAGGACTCACCATCTTTCTGATGGCTGTGTTTCAGTGCTCTGCAGCTGTTAAAGGACTCACCATCTTTCTGATGGCTGTGTTGGAGTGCTCTGCAGCTGTTAAAGGACTCACCATCTTTCTGATGGCTGTGTTGGAGTGCTCTGCAGCTGTTAAAGGAATCACCATCTTTCTGATGGCTGTGTTTCAGTGCTCTGCAGCTGTTAAAGGACTCACCATCTTTCTGATGGCTGTGTTTCAGTGCTCTGCAGCTGTTAAAGGACTCCCCATCTTTCTGATGGCTGTGTTAGAGTGCTCTGCAGCTGTTAAAGGACTCACCATCTTTCTGATGGCTGTGTTTCAGTGCTCTGCAGCTGTTAAAGGACTCACCATCTTTCTGATGGCTGTGTTTCAGTGCTCTGTAGCTGTTAAAGGACTTACCATCTTTCTGATGGCTGTGTTGGAGTGCTCTGCAGCTGTTAAAGGAATCACCATCTTTCTGATGGCTGCGTTGGAGTGCTCTGCAGCTGTTAAAGGACTCACCATCTTTCTGATGGCTGTGTTGGAGTGCTCTGCAGCTGTTAAAGGACTCACCATCTTTCTGATGGCTGTGTTTCAGTGCTCTGCAGCTGTTAAAGGACTCACCATCTTTCTGATGGCTGTGTTGGAGTGCTCTGCAGCTGTTAAAGGACTCACCATATTTCTGATGGCTGTGTTGGAGTGCTCTGCAGCTGTTAAAGGACTCACCATCTTTCTGATGGCTGTGTTGGAGTGCTCTGCAGCTGTTAAAGGACTCACCATCTTTCTGATGGCTGTGTTTCAGTGCTCTGCAGCTGTTAAAGGACTCACCATCTTTCTGATGGCTGTGTTTCAGTGCTCTGCAGCTTTTAAAGGACTCACCATCTTTCTGATGGCTGTGTTGGAGTGCTCTGCAGCTGTTAAAGGACTCACCATCTTTCTGATGGCTGGGTTGGAGTGCTCTGCAGCTGTTAAAGGACTCACCATCTTTCTGATGGCTGTGTTTCAGTGCTCTGCAGCTGTTAAAGGACTCACCATCTTTCTGATGGCTGTGTTGGAGTGCTCTGCAGCTGTTAAAGGACTCACCATATTTCTGATGGCTGTGTTGGAGTGCTCTGCAGCTGTTAAAGGACTCACCATCTTTCTGATGGCTGTGTTGGAGTGCTCTGCAGCTGTTAAAGGACTCACCATCTTTCTGATGGCTGTGTTTCAGTGCTCTGCAGCTGTTAAAGGACTCACCATCTTTCTGATGGCTGTGTTGGAGTGCTCTACAGCTGTTAAAGGACTCACCATCTTTCTGATGGCTGTGTTTCAGTGCTCTGCAGCTGTTAAAGAACTCACCATCTTTCTGATGGCTGTGTTTCAGTGCTCTGCAGCTGTTAAAGGACTCACCATCTTTCTGATGGCTGTGTTTCAGTGCTCTGCAGCTGTTAAAGGACTCACCATCTTTCTGATGGCTGTGTTGGAGTGTTCTGCAGCTGTTAAAGGACTCACCATCTTTCTGATGGCTGGGTTAGAGTGCTCTGCAGCTGTTAAAGGACTCACCATCTTTCTGATGGCTGGGTTAGAGTGCTCTGCAGCTGTTAAAGGACTCACCATCTTTCTGATGGCTGTGTTTCAGTGCTCTGCAGCTGTTAAAGGACTCACCATCTTTCTGATGGCTGTGTTTCAGTGCTCTGCAGCTGTTATTAAAGGACTCACCATCTTTCTGATGGCTGTGTTGGAGTGCTCTGCAGCTGTTAAAGGACTCACCATCTTTCTGATGGCTGTGTTGGAGTGCTCTGCAGCTGTGGCGATTAACTCCAGAGATTCTGAAAAGACACAAAAGAGATTTTATTACTTCCAGCAACTAAACCATTTCACAGTGTAACTGATTCATATACTGACTTGCTCTTCTGATGTAATTTTCCTGCATTCTCTTGCATGTGTTACATCTGACGGCACATAATACATTACAGTGCCTTCGGAAAGTATTCAGACCCCTTGACTTTCTCCACATGTTGTTGCGTTACTACTCCCTTCACAGAATAGCGCAAACTGGCCCTAACCAGAATAGAAAGAGGAATGGGAGGCCCCGGTGCACAACTGAGCAAGAGGACAAGTAGAGTGCCTAGTTTGAGAAATAGAAGCCTTACAAGTCCTCAACTGGCAGCTTCATTAAATAGTACCCACAAAACACCAGTCTCAACATCAACAGTAAAGAGGCCCCTCATGTACTCCTTGTTCACCAATGACTGCGTGGCCAAGCACGACTCCAACACCATCATAAAGTTTGCTTACGACACAACAGTGGTAGGCCTGATCACCACCAACGATGAGACAGCCTATAGGGAAGAGGTCAGAGACCTGGCAGTGTGGTGCCAGGACAACAACCTCTCCCTCAATGTGAGCAAGACAATGGAGCTGATCGTGGACTACAGGAAAAAGAGGGCCGAACAGGACTGAAGTCGTGCGGGTCGAAAGTTTCAAGTTCCTTAGTGTCCACATCACCAACAAACTATCATGGTCCAAACACACTAAGACAGTTGTGAAGAGGGCAGGACAACGCCTTTTCCCCCTCTGGAGACATTGACTCTGTACCGGTACCCCCTGTATATAGCCTCCACATTGACTCTGTACCGGTACCCCCTGTATATAGTCTCCACATTGACTCTGTACCGGTACCCCCTGTATATAGCCTCCACATTGACTCTGTACCGGTACCCCCTGTATATAGCCTCCACATTGACTCTGTACCGGTACCCCCTGTATATAGCCTCCACATTGACTCTGTACCGGTACCCCCTGTATATAGCCTCCACATTGAATCTGTACTGGTACCCCCTGTATATAGCCTCCACATTGACTCTGTACCGGTACCCCCTGTATATAGCCTCCACATTGAATCTGTACTGGTACCCCCTGTATATAGCCTCCACATTGACTCTGTACCGGTTCCCCCTGTATATAGCCTCCACATTGACTCTGTACCGGTACCCCCTGTATATAGCATCCACATTGACTCGGTACCGGTACCCCCTGTATATAGCCTGCACATTGACTCTGTACCGGTACCCCCTGTATATAGCCTCCACATTGACTCTGTACCGTAATACCCTGTATATAGCCTCCACATTGACTCTGTACCGGTACCCCCTGTATATAGCCTCCACATTGACTCTGTACCGGTACCCCCTGTATATAGCCTCCACATTGACTCTGTACCGGTACCCCCTGTATATAGCCTCCACATTGACTCTGTACCGGTACCCCCTGTACATAGCCTCCACATTGACTCTGTACCGGTACCACCTGTATATAGCCTCCACATTGACTCTGTACCGGTACCCCCCTGTATATAGCCTCCATATTGACTCTGTACCGGTACCCCCTGTATATAGCCTCCACATTGACTCTGTACCGGTACCCCTTATATATAGCCTCCACATTGACTCTGTACCGGTACCCCCTGTATATAGCCTCCACATTGACTCTGTACCGGTACCCCCTGTATATAGCCTCCACATTGACTCTGTACCGGTACCCCCTGTATATAGCCTCCACATTGACTCTGTACCGGTACCCCCTGTATATAGCCTCCACATTGACTCTGTACCGGTACCCCCTGTATATAGCCTCCACATTGACTCTGTACCGGTACCCCCTGTATATAGCCTCCACATTGACTCTGTACCGGTACCCCCTGTATATAGCCTCCACATTGACTCTGTACCGGTACCCCCTGTATATAGCCTCCACATTGACTCTGTACCGGTACCCCCTGTATATAGCCTCCACATTGACTCTGTACCGGTACCCCCTGTATATAGCCTCCACATTGACTCTGTACCGGTACCACCTGTATATAGCCTCCACATTGACTCTGTACCGGTACCCCCTGTATATAGTCTCCACATTGACTCTGTACCGGTATCCCCTGTATATAGCCTCCACATTGACTCTGTACCGGTACCCCCTGTATATAGCCTCCACATTGACTCTGTACCGGTACCACCTGTATATAGCCTCCACATTGACTCTGTACCGGTACCCCCTGTATAGAGCCTCGTTATTGTTATGTAAATGTATTGTGTTACTTTTAGATATATTAGAATTATTTTAATCTGTCTATTTTATTTTATTTAGAAAATATTTTTTTTTAACTCTATTTCTTGAACAGCATTGTTGGTAAAGGGCTTGTAAGTAAGTGATTTGAATACCTTATATACACTTATAATAATACGATAAATTATACACCCTTCTAATAATACAGTACATTATATACAATATTTATACACACTTCCAATAATACAATACATTATATACACTTATAGTAATACAATTATATACACTTATAATAATACAATACATTTTACACAATACATTATACACACTTAAGATAATACAATACATTATATACACTATGTTATATATACTTATATTAATACAATACATTATATACACTATGTTATATACACTTATATTAATACAATACATTATATACACTATGTTATATACATTTATAATGATACAATACATTATATACACTATGTTATATATACTTATATTAATACAATACATTATATACACTATGTTATATACATTTATAATGATACAATACATTACATACACTATGTTATATACATTTATAATGATACAATACATTATATACACTATGTTATATACATTTATAATGATACAATACATTACATACACTATGTTATATACATTTATAATAATACAATACATTTCATACACTATGTTATATACATTTATAATGATACAATACATTTCATACACTATGTTATATACATTTATAATGATACAATACATTATATACACTATGTTATATACATTTATAATAATACAATACATTTCATACACTATGTTATATACATTTATAATGATACAATACATTTCATACACTATGTTATATACATTTATAATGATACAATACATTACATACACTATGTTATATACATTTATAATGATACAATACATTACATACACTATGTTATATACATTTATAATGATACAATACATTACATACACTATGTTATATACATTTATAATGATACAATACATTACATACACTATGTTATATACATTTATAATGATACAATACATAATATACACTATGTTATATACATTTATAATGATACAATACATTACATACACTATGTTATATACACTTATAATGATACAATACATTACATACACTATGTTATATACATTTATAATAATACAATACATTACATACACTATGTTATATACATTTATAATGATACAATACATTACATACACTATGTTATATACATTTATAATGATACAATACATTATATACACTATGTTATATACATTTATAATGATACAATACATTACATACACTATGTTATATACATTTATAATGATACAATACATTACATACACTATGTTATATACATTTATAATGATACAATACATTATATACACTATGTTATATACATTTATAATGATACAATACATTACATACACTATGTTATATACATTTATAATGATACAATACATTACATACACTATGTTATATACATTTATAATAATACAATACATTATATACACTATGTTATATACATTTATAATGATACAATACATTACATACACTATGTTATATACATTTATAATGATACAATACATTACATACACTATGTTATATACATTTATAATGATACAATACATTACATACACTATGTTATATACATTTATAATGATACAATACATTATATACACTATGTTATATACATTTATAATAATACAATACATTACATACACTATGTTATATACATTTATAATGATACAATACATTACATACACTATGTTATATACATTTATAATGATACAATACATTACATACACTATGTTATATACATTTATAATGATACAATACATTATATACACTATGTTATATACATTTATAATAATACAATACATTACATACACTATGTTATATACATTTATAATGATACAATACATTACATACACTATGTTATATACATTTATAATGATACAATACATTACATACACTATGTTATATACATTTATAATAATACAATACATTACATACACTATGTTATATACATTTATAATGATACAATACATTACATACACTATGTTATATACATTTATAATGATACAATACATTACATACACTATGTTATATACATTTATAATGATACAATACATTACATACACTATGTTATATACATTTATAATGATACAATACATTACATACACTATGTTATATACATTTATAATGATACAATACATTACATATACTATGTTATATACATTTATAATGATACAATACATTACATACACTATGTTATATACATTTATAATGATACAATACATTACATACACTATGTTATATACATTTATAATGATACAATACATTACATACACTATGTTATATACATTTATAATGATACAATACATTATATACACTATGTTATATACATTTATAATAATACAATACATTACATACACTATGTTATATACATTTATAATGATACAATACATTACATACACTATGTTATATACATTTATAATGATACAATACATTACATACACTATGTTATATACATTTATAATAATACAATACATTACATACACTATGTTATATACATTTATAATGATACAATACATTACATACACTATGTTATATACATTTATAATGATACAATACATTACATACACTATGTTATATACATTTATAATGATACAATACATTACATACACTATGTTATATACATTTATAATGATACAATACATTACATACACTATGTTATATACATTTATAATGATACAATACATTACATATACTATGTTATATACATTTATAATGATACAATACATTACGGTGCTTTCGGAAAGTATTGAAACCCCTTGACTTTTTCCATATTTTGTTAGGTAACAGCCTTATTCTAAAATGTATTAAATAATTTTTTCCCTCATTGATCTACATACAATACCCCATAATAACAAAGCAAAAATACTTTTTTTGTAATGTTTGCAAATTTATTACAAATAAAACACGAAAATATAACATTTACATAAGTTTTCAGACCCTTTCCTCAGTACTTTGTTGAAGCACCTTTGGCAGTGATTACAGCATCGAGTCAAACAATTATATGTTTTCATGTCTGTATTGAACACACCGTGTAAACATTCACAGTGCAGGGTGGGAAAAGTATGTGAACCCTTGGATTTAATAACTGGCTGACCCTCCTTTGGCAGCAATAACCTCAACCAAACGTTTTCTGTAGTTGTGGATCAGACCTGCACAACGGTCAGGAGGAATTTAGGACCATTCCTCTTTACAAAACTGTTTCAGTTCAGCAAAATTCTTGGGATGTCTGGTGTGAACTGCTCTCTTGAGGTCATGCCACAGCATCTCAATCGGGTTGAGGTCAGGACTCTGACTGGGCCAATCCAGAAGGAGTACTTCCTTCTGTTGTTGATTTACTTCAGTGTTTCGTGTCGTTGTCCTGTTGCGTCACCCAACTTCTGTTGAGCTTCAATTGGCGGACAGATAGCCTTACATTCTCCTGCTAAATATCTTGATAAACTTGGGAATTTGTTTTTCCCATCGATGATAGCAAACTGTCCAGGCCCTGAGGCAGCAAAGCAGCCCCAAACCATGATGCTCCCTCCACCATACTTTACAGTTGGGATGAGGTTTTGATGTTGGTGTGCTGAACCAGCTTTTTGTTAAAACAGAAAAATGCGAATTCCATCGCTCCACCATCTCCTTCCTAGGATACAGGACATATGCAGATGGATCCTGGCAAGGTGAGAGCGGTGGTGGATTGGCCTCAACCCACCGCAAGAGTGCAGCTGCAATGCTTCCTGGGGTTTGGTCATTTCTACCGCCGTTTCATCCGGGGTTACAGCACCTTGGCTTCCCCCCCTTTCAGCACTCACCTCTCCCAAGGTCCCGTTCAGGTGGTCACCAGCTGCTGACCGGGCGTTCTCAGACCTCAAGCATCTATTTATCACAGCTCACATCTTAATCCATCCGGATCTGTCCCGGTCAGTCAGTTTGTGGTGGAGGTCTGTCCTGTCCCAGTGGTCTGCCCAGGACCAAAAGCTGCATCCCTGCGCTTTCCTTTCCCATCGTCTTAACACCACCGAGAGGAATTACGACGTGAGAAATCGAGAACGACTCATGGTGAAGATTGCGCTGAAGGAGTGGAGGCACTGGTTAGAAGGGGGCGGAACATTCTTAGTGTGGACTGAACCTGGAATATCTCTGCACCGCCAAGCACCTCAACTCAGAGGCAAGCTCGATGGGACCTGCTTATTCACTCGGTTCACCTTTACCATCTCTTAAACGCTCCGGGGTCCAAGAACGTCCAAGTCTGATGCACTCTCACGTCTCTATAGACCTCACTGCTACCACCGTCGGACCCCGAAACCCTCCCCTCTAGCGGCTGCATTCGTTATGGGGTATAGAGAACCATGTCCGTGAGGTGCAGCGTTCCCTTGCCGGGGCCTGACTAACTGGATGTTCGCTCCTGACTCTACCCATTCCCCAGTCCTGGAATGGGCTCATTCCTCTAGACTTACCTGCCATCCTTGCTTCTATCAAACCCTGGCCTTTGAAAGACAATGTTTTTGGTGGCCCAGCATGGTTCCTAATGTCTTCCTAACGTCTCTGTGTGTGTGTGTGTGTGTGTGTGTGTGTGTGTGTGTGTGTGTGTGTGTGTGTGTGTGTGTGTGTGTGTGTGTGTGTGTGTGTGTGTGTGTGTGTGTGTGTGTGTGTGTGTGTGTGTGTGTATATGTGTGTGTGTGTGTGTGTGTGTAGTGGTGCATGATGCAGGGCCACTCACTCTGTGCATGTTGAAAGTCATCATGGTCGTCAGGTAGGCGGTGCAGGTAGTCCTTCAGCAGCAGCTCGTAGCGAGGAATCCTCTGAACCGGCTCCAACATGTGGTGCTGTAGGGTCAGGTTATCACAGCGCTCCTCTCTCTGAGGACACACACACACACACACACACACACACACACACACACACACACACACACACACACACACACACAGACGCAGGTGAGAAAATACACATGGAAACCCCACACACCCAGGTGGGCACAAACACATACTGTTCACAGAACAAGGCAGAGTGAGAGACTAGAAACACACACAGCCAAAATATACACTTTGCAGTCACTGCAGGCTTTCACAGGGAACAAAGAGAATATGGAAGTAGGACGAAAGACAATCATTATACCATTTATACAGAGCATTCGGAAAGTATTCAGACATCTTCCCTTTTTACACGTTTTGTTATGTTACAGCCGTATTCTAAAATGGATTAAATAAATAAAAAAATCCTCCTGAATCTACACACAATATGACAAAGCGAAAACAAGATTTTAGCATTTTCTGCAAATGTATTAAAAATAGAAAATAAATAACTTATTTCAATAAGTATTCAGACCCTTCGCTGTGAGGCTCGAAATTGAGCTCAGGTGCATCCTGTTTCCATTGATCATCCTTGAGATGTTTCTACAACTTGATTGGAGTCCACCTGTGGTAAATTCAATTGATTGGACATGATTTGGAAAGGCACACACACCTGTCTATATAAGGTCCCACAGTTGACAGTGCAAAAACCAAGCTTTGAGGTCGAAGGATTTGTCCGTAGAGCTCTGAGACGGGATTGTGTTGAGGCACATATCTGGGGAAGGGTACCAAAAACTGTCTGCAGCATTGAAGGTCCCCAAGAACACAGTGGCCTCCATCATTCTTAAATGGAAGAAGTTTGGAACCAACAAGACTCCTAGAGCTGTCCGCCCGGCAAACTGAGCAATCTGGGGAGTATGGCCTTGGTCAGGGAGGTGACCAAGAGCCCGATGGGCACTCTGACAGAGCTCCAGAGTTCCACTGTGGAGATGGGAGAACCTTCCAGAAGGACAACCATCTCTGACAGAGCTCAAAAGGTCCTCTTTGGAGATGGGAGAACCTTCCAGAAAGACAACCATCTCTGCAGCACTCCACCAATCAGGCCTTTATGGTAGAGTAACCAGACGGAAGCCACTCCTCAGTAAAAAAGCACATGACAGCCTGCTTGGAGTTTGCCAAAAGACACCTAAAGGACTCTCAGACCATGAGAAACAAGATTCTCTAGTCTGATGAAACCAAGATTAAACTCTTCGGGCCTTACTACCTAGCGTTACTTCTGGAAGAAACCTGGCACCATCCCTACGGTGAAGCATGGTGGTGGCAGCATCATGCTGTGGGTATGTTTTTCAGCGGCAGGGACTGGGAGACTAGTCAGGATCGAGGGAAAGATGAACGGAGCAAAGTACAGAGAGATCCTTGATGAAAACCTGCTCCAGAGCGCTCAGGACCTCAGACTAGGGTGAAGGTTCACCTTCCAACAGGACAACGACCCTAAGCACAAGACAATAAGTGGCTTCGGGACAAGTCTCTGAATGTCTTTGAGTGGCCCAGCCAGAGCCTGGACTTGAACCCAATCGAACATCTCTGGAGAGACCTGAAAATAGCTTTGCAGCAACACTCCCCATCCAATCTGACAGAGCTTGAGAGGATCTGCAGAGAAAAATGGGAGAAACTCCCCTAATACAGGTGTGCCAAGCTTGTAGCGTCATACCCAAGAAGACTCAAGGCTGTAATCGCTGCCAAAGGTGCTTCAACAAAGTACTGAGTAAAGGGTCTGAATACTTATGTAAATGTGATATTTCATTTTTTTTATTAGCAAAAATTTCTACAAATTTGTTTCGGCTTGGTCATTATGGGGTATTATGTGTACATTCTTGAGGGGGGGGGAAACAATTGAATTAATTTAAGAATAAGGCTGTAACCTAACAAAATGTGGAAAAAGTCAATGGGTCTGAATGCTCCGTATACACTGTAGCTGAGTGTTGGCTAGCTGGTTTGAAGTGCGTGTTTAGCTGTCTCGCACTAGGTTGCAGAAGTGATACTGCACACTGAGTGTACAAAACATTAAGAACAGCTTCCTAACGTTGATACTTTATAATGCATGTGATATTTCATTATAAAGTATCAACGTTAGGAAGCTGTTCTTAATGTTTTGTACACTCAGTGTGCAGTATCACTTCTGCAACCTAGTGCGAGACAGCTAAACACGCACTTCAAACCAGCTAGCCAACACTCAGCTACAGTTAGTACATACATTTACATGCCTCGGTCAAGTTAGCGGCTAATAAGACATTTAGACTATACAAAATACACAATCAGAAGCTCAGAGCCACACTATAGGAGTCACAACCTCTAATATCTCACAGACAGCAGGACAGGGTGGTACTAGGCTGGTTCTAACAGACAACAGGACAGGGTGGTACCTGGCTGGTTCTAACAGACAACAGGACAGGTTGGTACTAGGCTGGTTCTAACAGACAACAGGACAGGGTGGTACTAGGCTGGTTCTAACAGACAACAGGACAGGGTGGTACCTGGCTGGTTCTAACAGACAACAGGACAGGGTGGTACTAGGCTGGTTCTAACAGACAACAGGACAGGGTGGTACTAGGCTGGTTCTAACAGACAACAGGACAGGGTTGTACCTGGCTGGTTCTGACAGACAACAGGACAGGGTGGTACTAGGCTGGTTCTAACAGACAACAGGACAGGGTGGTACTAGGCTGGTTCTAACAGACAACAGGACAGGGTGGTACTAGGCTGGTTCTGACAGACAACAGGACCGGGTGGTACTAGGCTGGTTCTAACAGACAACAGGACAGGGTGGTACTAGGCTGGTTCTAACAGACAACAGGACAGGGTGGTACTAGGCTGGTTCTAACAGACAACAGGACAGGGTGGTCCTAGGCTGGTTCTAACAGACAACAGGACAGGATGGTACTAGGCTGGTTCTAACAGACAACAGGACAGGGTGGTACTAGGCTGGTTCTAACAGACAACAGGACAGGATGGTACTAGGCTGGTTCTAACAGACAACAGGACAGGGTGGTACTAGGCTGGTTCTAACAGACAACAGGACAGGGTGGTACCAGGCTGGTTCTAACAGACAACAGGACAGGGTGGTACTAGGCTGGTTCTAACAGACAACAGGACAGGGTGGTACTAGGCTGGTTCTAACAGACAACAGGACAGGGTGGTACTAGGCTGGTTCTGACAGACAACAGGACAGGGTGGTACCTGGCTGGTTCTAACAGACAACAGGACAGGGTGGTACTAGGCTGGTTCTAACAGACAACAGGACAGGGTGGTACCTGGCTGGTTCTGACAGACAACAGGACAGGGTGGTACTAGGCTGGTTCTAACAGACAACAGGACAGGGCGGTACTAGGCTGGTACTAACAGACAACAGGACAGGGTGGTACTAGGCTGGTTCTAACAGACAACAGGACAGGGTGGTACCTGGCTGGTTCTAACAGACAACAGGACAGGGTGGTACTAGGCTGGTTCTAACAGACAACAGGACAGGGTGGTACCTGGCTGGTTCTAACAGACAACAGGACCGGGTGGTACTAGGCTGGTTCTAACAGACAACAGGACAGGGTGGTACTAGGCTGGTTCTGACAGACAACAGGACAGGGTGGTACTAGGCTGGTTCTAACAGACAACAGGACAGGGTGGTACTAGGCTGGTTCTAACAGACAACAGGACAGGGTGGTACTAGGCTGGTACTGACAGACAACAGGACAGGGTGGTACTAGGCTGGTTCTAACAGACAACAGGACAGGGTGGTACTAGGCTGGTTCTGACAGACAACAGGACAGGGTGGTACTAGGCTGGTTCTAACAGACAACAGGACAGGGTGGTACTAGGCTGGTTCTAACAGACAACAGGACAGGGTGGTACTAGGCTGGTTCTAACAGACAACAGGACAGGTTGGTACTAGGCTGGTTCTGACAGACAACAGGACAGGGTGGTACTAGGCTGGTTCTGACAGACAGCAGGACAGGGTGGTACTAGGCTGGTTCTAACAGACAACAGGACAGGGTGGTACTAGGCTGGTTCTGACAGACAACAGGACAGGGTGGTACTAGGCTGGTTCTAACAGACAACAGGACGGGGTGGTACTAGGCTGGTTCTGACAGACAACAGGACAGGGTGGTACTAGGCTGGTTCTAACAGACAACAGGACAGGGTGGTACTAGGCTGGTTCTGACAGACAACAGGACAGGGTGGTACTAGGCTGGTTCTAACAGACAACAGGACAGGGTGGTACTAGGCTCGTTCTAACAGACAACAGGACAGGGTGGTACTAGGCTGGTTCTAACAGACAACAGGACAGGGTGGTACTAGGCTGGTTCTAACAGACAACAGGACCGGGTGGTACTAGGCTGGTTCTAACAGACAACAGGACAGGGTGGTACTAGGCTGGTTCTAACAGACAACAGGACCGGGTGGTACTAGGCTGGTTCTAACAGACAACAGGACAGGGTGGTACCAGGCTGGTTCTAACAGACAACAGGACAGGGTGGTACTAGGCTGGTTCTGACAGACAACAGGACAGGGTGGTACTAGGCTGATTCTAACTAGACACAGCTACCTACTGTCTACTATAGGACAGTATTCTACCTGGGTTAACTGTCAGCCCTTCACACAGCTACCTACTGTCTACTATAGGACAGTATTCTACCTGGGTTAACTGTCAGCCCCTCACACAGCTACCTACTGTCTACTATAGGACAGTATTCTACCTGGGTTAACTGTCAGCCCCTCACACAGCTACCTACTGTCTACTATAGGACAGTATTCTACCTGGGTTAACTGTCAGCCCCTTACACAGTTACCTACTGTCTACTATAGGACAGTATTCTACCTAGGTTAACTGTCAGCCCTTCACACAGCTACCTACTGTCGACTATAGGACAGTATTCTACCTGGGTTAACTGTCAGCCCCTCACACAGCTACCTACTGTCTACTATAGGACAGTATTCTACCTGGGTTAACTGTCAGCCCCTCACACAGCTACCTACTGTCTACTAAAGGACAGTATTCTACCTGGGTTAACTGTCAGCCCCTCACACAGCTACCTACTGTCTACTATAGGACAGTATTCTACCTGGGTTAACTGTCAGCCCTTCACACAGCTACCTACTGTCTACTATAGGACAGTATTCTACCTAGGTTAACTGTCAGCCCCTCACACAGCTACCTACTGTCGACTATAGGACAGTATTCTACCTGGGTTAACTGTCAGCCCTTCACACAGCTACCTACTGTCTACTATAGGACAGTATTCTACCTAGGTTAACTGTCAGCCCCTCACACAGCTACCTACTGTCGACTATAGGACAGTATTCTACCTGGGTTAACTGTCAGCCCCTCACACAGCTACCTACTGTCTACTATAGGACAGTATTCTACCTAGGTTAACTGTCAGCCCCTCACACAGCTACCTACTGTCGACTATAGGACAGTATTCTACCTGGGTTAACTGTCAGCCCCTCACACAGCTACCTACTGTCGACTATAGGACAGTATTCTACCTGGGTTAACTGTCAGCCCCTCACACAGCTACCTACTGTCGACTATAGGACAGTATTCTACCTGGGTTAACTGTCAGCCCCTCACACAGCTACCTACTGTCTACTATAGGACAGTATTCTACCTGGGTTAACTGTCAGCCCCTTACACAGTTACCTACTGTCTACTATAGGACAGTATTCTACCTGGGTTAACTGTCAGCCCCTCACACAGCTACCTACTGTCTACTATAGGACAGTATTCTACCTGGGTTAACTGTCAGCCCCTCACACAGCTACCTACTGTCTACTATAGGACAGTATTCTACCTGGGTTAACTGTCAGCCCCTCACACAGCTACCTACTGTCGACTATAGGACAGTATTCTACCTGGGTTAACTGTCAGCCCCTCACACAGCTACCTACTGTCTACTATAGGACAGTATTCTACCTGGGTTAACTGTCAGCCCCTCACACAGCTACCTACTGTCTACTATAGGACAGTATTCTACCTGGGTTAACTGTCAGCCCCTCACACAGCTACCTACTGTCTACTATAGGACAGTATTCTACCTGGGTTAACTGTCAGCCCCTCACACAGCTACCTACTGTCTACTATAGGACAGTATTCTACCTGGGTTAACTGTCAGCCCCTCACACAGCTACCTACTGTCTACTATAGGACAGTATTCTACCTGGGTTAACTGTCAGCCCCTCACACAGCTACCTACTGTCTACTATAGGACAGTATTCTACCTGGGTTAACTGTCAGCCCCTCACACAGCTACCTACTGTCGACTATAGGACAGTATTCTACCTGGGTTAACTGTCAGCCCCTCACACAGCTACCTACTGTCTACTATAGGACAGTATTCTACCTGGGTTAACTGTCAGCCCCTCACACAGCTACCTACTGTCGACTATAGGACAGTATTATTCTCATCGTGATCTTGTTCATTTTAACCTCACTACTTCTTTTTGACTTTTATAAAGATGTGTAGATTACTTTTATAAAGAAATTCAGAAAGTCTGATATTTATATGCATTACACTACGATGAATGGTCACACTCACTAACGGAGTATTTTTTACACAGGATTTACCCCAGTTTTATACACAGGATTTACCCCAGTGTTTTACCCAGGATTTACCCCAGTGTTTTACACATGATTTACCCCAGTTTTATACACATGATTTACCCCAGTGTTTTATCCATGATTTACCCCAGTTTTATACACAGGAATCACCCCAGTGTTTTACCCAGGATTTACCCCAGTGTTTTACACAGGATTTACCCCAGTGTTTTACCCAGGATTTACCCCAGTGTTTTATCCAGGATTTACCCCAGTGTTTTACCCAGGATGTACCCCAGTGTTTTACCCAGGATTTACCCCAGTGTTTTATCCAGGATTTACCCCAGTGTTTTACACAGGATTTCCCCAGTGTTTTACACAGGATTTTCCCTTGTGTTTTACACAGGATTTACCCCAGAGTTTTACACAGGATTTACCCCAGTGTTTTACCCAAAATACTCATCAGATTTTCTGTTTCCATCTAGGCGGGCCGGCACCCGTGTCTCACTGGTCCATGGCTCCTTGTGGACTTGCTCTCAGCTGAGGACCAAACACAGGCCACTGGTACTTTTCAGCTGCCATTTATATAACTATGGCTATCTGTGGACTTTGTGATTCTCACAAAACAACTGATTTGATTATGCAGAAATGGTTGATTCTCACAGTCAGCCCTAGCAATGGAAACACAATTGCACTAGAGTTAACATTAAAATACAACACTGGCTAGGGGATGCCTAGTCAGGTTGTACAACTGAATGCATTCAGCCAAGATGTGTCTTCCACATTTAACCCAACCCCTCTGAACCAGAGAAATGCGGGGATTTGCCTTAATCAAGGTCATCAGGATCCAGGAAGTAGTTGTTTGGGGGTTGGGCTCAAGAGCAGATTATTTCACCTTGCCAGTTTAGGGATTTGAACCGGCAACCTTCAGGTTACCGGCACAATGCTCTTAACCACTAGGCTACCTGCCACCACTGGATCTTTTCTTTCCGGTGTGATTATTACCTCAGGGTTTAGAGCTTGAGGTAGTCACCTCATACCAGTACTAGGGAGTATGGCTAGATGGTACAGTGTCCTTCTCTCAGCACATATCAAAGCTGCAGGCTAAAGTTAAATCTAGACTTGGTTTCCTCTACCGTAATCTCTCCTCTTTCACCCCAGCTGACAAACTAACCCTGATTCAGATGACCATCCTACCCATGCTAGATTACGGAGACGTAATTTATAGATCGGCAGGTAAGGATGCTCTCGAGCGGCTAGATGTTCTTTACCATTCGGCCATCAGATTTGCCACCAATGCTCCTTATAGGACACATCACTGCACTCTATACTCCTCTGTAAACTGGTCATCTCTCCCTACCTGGATGTCCTACCATAACCCCTACCTGGATGCCATACCATATTCCCTACCTGGATGTCCTACCATCCCCCCTACCTGGATGTCATACCATATTCCCTACCTGGATGTACTACCATAATCCCTGACCTGGATGTCATACCATAACCCCTACCTGGATGTCATACCATAACCCCTGACCTGGATTTTCTACCATAATCCCTACCTGGATGTCATAACCCTACCATAAACCTACCTGGATGTCATACCATAACCCCTACCTGGATGTCATAACCCTACCATAACCCCTACCTGGATGTCCTACCATAACCCCTACCTGGATGTCATAACCCTACCATAAACCATGACCTGGATGTCATACCATAACCCCTACCTGGATTTTTCTACCATAATCCCTACCTGGATGTCATAACCCTACCATAATCCCTACCTGGATGTCCTACCATAACCCCTACCTGGATGTCATACCATAACCCCTACCTGGATATCATACCATAACCCCTACCTGGATGTCATACCATAACCCCTACCTGGATGTCATAACCCTACCATAACCCATACCTGGATGTCATACCCTAACATCTACCTGGATGTCATACCATTACCCCTACCTGGATGTCATAACCCTACCATTACCCCTACCTGGATGTCATAACCCTACCATTACCCCTACCTGGATGTCATAACCCTACCATTACCCCTACCTGGATGTCATACCATTACCCCTACCTGGATGTCATAACCCTACCATTACCCCTACCTGGATGTCATAACCCTACCATAACCCCTACCTGGATGTCATAACCCTACCATTACCCCTACCTGGATGTCATAACCCTACCATAATCCATACCTGGATGTCATACCCTAACATCTACCTGGATGTCATACCATTACCCCTACCTGGATGTCATAACCCTACCATATCCCCCTACCTGGATGTCCTACCATAACCCCTACCTGGATGTCATAACCCTACCATAAACCATGACCTGGATGTCATACCATAACCCCTACCTGGATTTTTCTACCATAATCCCTACCTGGATGTCATAACCCTACCATAATCCCTACCTGGATGTCCTACCATAACCCCTACCTGGATGTCATACCATACCCCCTACCTGGATATCATACCATAACCCCTACCTGGATGTCATACCATAACCCCTACCTGGATGTCATAACCCTACCATAACCCATACCTGGATGTCATACCCCAACATCTACCTGGATGTCATACCATTACCCCTACCTGGATGTCATAACCCTACCATTACCCCTACCTGGATGTCATAACCCTACCATTACCCCTACCTGGATGTCATAACCCTACCATTACCCCTACCTGGATGTCATACCATTACCCCTACCTGGATGTCATAACCCTACCATTACCCCTACCTGGATGTCATAACCCTACCATAACCCCTACCTGGATGTCATAACCCTACCATTACCCCTACCTGGATGTCATAACCCTACCATAATCCATACCTGGATGTCATACCCTAACATCTACCTGGATGTCATACCATTACCCCTACCTGGATGTCATAACCCTACCATAACCCCTACCTGGATGTGGTGGACGATGGCTTTGAACTGGGACGACCTCTCCATCCAGGTGTTGACCAGCTCCATGGCCCGGTCAAAGTTCTTCACGTACTCTCCGTACATCTTCAGGAAGGGGGCTAGCTTCTGCAGGATGTCCCCGATGCGCGGGTTCAAATCCCTGCGGGAGAGAGAGGAGAGGTCAGGGTTAGAGGAAGTTTGTGTGTGTGTGTGTGTGTGTGTGTGTGTGTGTGTGTGTGTGTGTGTGTGTGTGTGTGTGTGTGTGTGTGTGTGTGTGTGTCCAGGCCAGGGTTATGGTCAGAGGGAGGGAAAGCTGCTGGGAGCTTAATGACTCTGAGAAGTCTCTTTCCTGGATCCCCTGAATCCATGGATCCTGGGCTGTTAGGGTTAGAGGTTAGGGACTAGGGTCAGGGTTTAACTCACCACTCTGCCATGCGTTTCTCCAGGGCGGGGAGCAGGTTTAGGGTTAGTCTAGGGTTAGAGGTAGGCCCTGGGTCAGGGTTAGTCTAGGGTTAGAGGTAGGCCCTGGGTCAGGGTCAGGGTTAGTCTAGGGTTAAAGGAAGGCCCTGGGTCAGGGTTAGGGTTAGTCTAGGGTTAGAGGAAGGCCCTGGGTCAGGGTTAGTCTAGGGTTAGAGGTAGGCCCTGGGTCAGGGTTAGGGTTAGTCTAGGGTTAGAGGAAGGCCCTGGGTCAGGGTTAGTCTAGGGTTAGAGGTAGGCCCTGGGTCAGGGTTAGGGTTAGTCTAGGGTTAGAGGAAGGCCCTGGGTCAGGGTTAGGGTTAGTCTAGGGTTAGAGGTAGGCCCTGGGTCAGGGTTAGGGTTAGAGGTAGGCCCTGGGTCAGGGTTAGTCTAGGGTTAGAGGAAGGCCCTGGGTCAGGGTTAGGGTTAGAGGAAGGCCCTGGGTCAGGGTTAGGACTAGTCTAGGGTTAGAGGAAGGCCCTGGGTCAGGGTTAGGGTTAGTCTAGGGTTAGAGGTAGGCCCTGGGTCAGGGTTAGGGTTAGAGGTAGGCCCTGGGTCAGGGTTAGTCTAGGGTTAGAGGTAGGCCCTGGGTCAGGGTTAGTCTAGGGTTAGAGGAAGGCCCTGGGTTAGGGTTAGTCTAGGGTTAGAGGTAGGCCCTGGGTCAGGGTTAGTCTAGGGTTAGAGGTAGGCCCTGGGTCAGGGTTAGGGTTAGTCTAGGGTTAGAGGTAGGCCCTGGGTCAGGGTTAGGGTTAGTCTAGGGTTAGAGGTAGGCCCTGGGTCAGGGTTAGGGTTAGTCTAGGGTTAGAGGAAGGCCCTGGGTTAGGGTTAGTCTAGGGTTAGAGGAAGGCCCTGGGTCAGGGTTAGGGACTAGTCTAGGGTTAGAGGTAGGCCCTGGGTCAGGGTTAGGGACTAGTCTAGGGTTAGAGGAAGGCCCTGGGTCAGGGTTAGGGCTAGTCTAGGGTTAGAGGTAGGCCCTGGGTCAGGGTTAGGGCTAGTCTAGGGTTAGAGGTAGGCCCTGGGTCAGGGTTAGGGTTAGTCTAGGGTTAGAGGTAGGCCCTGGGTCAGGGTTAGGGTTAGTCTAGGGTTAGAGGTAGACCCTGGGTCAGGGTTAGGGTTAGTCTAGGGTTAGAGGTAGGCCCTGGGTCAGGGTTAGGGTTAGTCTAGGGTTAGAGGTAGGCCCTGGGTCAGGGTTAGTCTAGGGTTAGAGGAAGGCCCTGGGTCAGGGTTAGTCTAGGGTTAGAGGTAGGCCCTGGGTCAGGGTTAGGACTAGTCTAGGGTTAGAGGTAGGCCCTGGGTCAGGGTCAGGGTTAGGGACTAGGGTCAGGATATTAACTCACCACTCTGCCATGCGTTTCTCCAGGGCGGGGAGCAGGAACTGCTGGTGGAAACAGTATATAGAGCAGATGTTGGAGAAGATACCCATCACCACGTCTAGAGGGAAGGAGGAGCGGGAGCGCGCCTCCTCCAGGAGGGAGGAGCAGAACACCTGGTCCAGGAGGTACAGCCGAGACACGTAGGCCTTCTCTGTGTGGAGGAGCTCATTGGCTATGTTGAACACACGCTGCTGCACCGACAGCTGGGATTGGTCAGAGAGAGAGAGAGAGAGAGAGAGAGAGAGAGAGAGAGAGAGAGACGGACGGACGGACGGACGGACGGACGGACGGACGGACGGACGGACGGACGGACGGACGGACGGACAGACAGACAGACAGACAGACAGACAGACAGACAGACAGACAGACAGACAGACAGACAGACAGACAGACAGACAGACAGACAGAAGAAGCTAGATCAGTATCTTGACCAAGTCCAAAAATAACAAGTTGTCATGGTAACAACACTAGAAAATGTTGATTGTAAGAACAACAACTTTGTGTTTGTATATTTTCCATATTTCAGATGGTTCGTATGACGTTAATAAGTGATGCTAAAGAAGAGTCTGGCCCACCTCTGTAGAGTCCTGTCTGTCTGTTTTAGGCAGGGCCAAAGGCAGCAGATCCATCATGGGGTTAATCAGTTCAATTGTCTCGTCCCCACTCCCCTCCTCCAAGTCACTGTCCCCCTCCGAATCTCTCCCCCCCTCAGCCGATGCCCCCTCTCCACCCGGACCATCGGCATAGCCGGAGGAAGAGGAGCTAGAGAGGCGTGGCAGCGTGAGGGCGGGACTACACGGGTAGATGACCCGGTCCTCGTCGCCGGCGAAACACAACTCCTCACTGTGGGACGGAGAGCTGATGCTGTCGATGCCAGAGTCCCGATTGGCCAGCTTGCCGTCCGTCTGCGGCTGGAGGAGGGGCAAGTGGTCAGAGGGGATCTCTGATTGTCTCTCTGATTCTGACCCCGCCTGCTCCCTCATCTCCATGGTGTCCGTGAGTCTCTCCGAGGCGCTGTAGCCAGACTCCATGGACAGACGCTTGTCAGAGATGGAGCACAACGTTCCTAGTTCATTATCGTCCTCTGGTCCCTCCGTATCCCCCGGCAACACATTAACCAGCACAGCCGGCCCCTGAGGTAGATCCTGGAGCTCCTGGAGGTCTTGAGAGGAACCAGGGGGCCAGGCCGCTGGGAGACAGCCCAGAGGGAGCTCTGAGGCTGGGGGAGAGAAGGGGTCTCCTCCTGGTCCCGTCTCGAGGACCCAGGGGGTACAGAGACCTCCTCCCGTTATATCAGGCACCACAATGATCTTCTCCCTGTAGAGTGAACACAGATTTAGAATGAAGTCTTAAAAAAGTGGAAGAACTATATTATCTGGTAGAGAAAATCAATGACTCTTAAGTGGACAGTATATACTTTAACTATGTCATTAATCACTGTAGCTATGTCATTAATCACTATGTCATTAATCACTATAGCTACGCCATTAATAACTCTAACTACGTCATTAAGTACTTGGAACCACACTACCGGTCAACAGTTTTAGAACATCCGAGTCAAAAGGTTTTATTTATTTTTTTACTCTTTTCTACATTGTAGAATAATAGCGAAGACATCAAAATTATGAAATAACACATATGGAATCATGTAGTAACCAAAAAAAGTGTTTAACAAATCAAAGTATATTTTATATTTGAGATTCTTCAAATAGCCACCTTGATGACAGCTTAGGAAACACTCTTTGAATTCTCTCAACCAGCTTCATTAGGTTGTCACCTGGAATGAATATCAATTAACAGAAGTGCCTTCTTAAAAGTTAATTTGTGGAATTTCTTTACTTCTTAATGCGTTTGAGACAATCAGTTGTGTTGTGACAAGGTAGAGGTGGTATACAGAAGATAGCCCTATTTGGTAAAAGACCAAGTCCATATTATGGCAAGAACAGCTCAAATAAGCAAAGAGAAATGACAGTCCATCATTACTTTAAGACAGGTCAGTCAATATGGAACATTTCAAGAACTTTGAAAGTTTCTTCAAGTGCAGTCGCAAAAATCATCATGCGCTGTGATGAAACTGGCACTCATGAGGACCGCCACAGGAATGGAAGACCCAGAGGTACCTCTGCTGCAGAGGACAAGTTCATTAGAGTTACCAGCCTCAGAAATTGCAGCCCAATTAATTCTTCACAAAGTTCAAGTAACAGACACATCTCAACATCAACTGTTCAGAGGAGACTGTGTGAATCAGGCCTTTATGGAAACCACTACTAAAGGACACCAATAAGAAGAGACTTGCTTGGGCAAAGAAACACAAGCAATGGACAGAACGGTGGAAATGTGTCCTTTGGTCTGGAGTCCAAATTTGAGATTTTTGGTTCAAACCGCCGTGTCTTTGTGAGACGTATGATCTCTGCATGTGTATTTCCCACCGTAAAGCATGGAGGAGGAGGTGTTGTGGTTTGGGGGTGCTTTGCTGGTGACACTGTCTGTGATTTATTTAGAATTCAAAGCACACTTAACCAGCTTGGCTACCACAGCATTCTGCAGTGATATGCCATCCCATCTGGTTTGAATCTTAGTGGGACCATAATTTGTTTTTCAACAAGACAATGACCCAACACACCTCCAGGCTGTGCAAGGGCTATTTGACCAAGAAGGAGAGTGGATGGAGTGCTGCATCAGATGACCTGGTCTCCACAATCCCCCGACCTCAACCAAATTGAGATGGTTTGGGATGAGTCGGACCGCAGAGTGAAGGTAAAGCATATGCTCAGCATATGTGGAGCTGGTTGAGTGAATGCCAAAGAATGTGCAAAGCTGTCATCAAGGCAAAGGGTGGCTATTTGAAGAGCCTCAAATTTTAAATATATATAAGTTCCTTGCTCATCTATTGAGAAAAATGGTTACTACATGATTCCATATGTGTTCATTTATAGTTTTGATGTCTTCACTATTATTATACAATGTAGAAAAGAGTAAAAAATAAAGAAAATCCCTTGATTGAGTAGGTATTCTAAAACTTTGGACCGGTAGTGTGTCATTAATCACTATAACTATGTCATTGATCACTATAACTATGTCATTAATAACTATAACTATGTCATTAATCACTATAACTATGTCATTGATCACTATAACTATGTCATTAATCACTATAACTATGTCATTAATCACTATAACTATGTCATTAATCACTATAACTATGTCATTAATCACTATAACTATGTCATTAATCACTATAACTATGTCATTAATCACTATAACTATGTCATTGATCACTATAACTATGTCATTAATAACTATAACTATGTCATTAATCACTATAACTATGTCATTAATCACTATAACTATGTCATTAATCACTATAACTATGTCATTGATCACTATAACTATGTCATTAATAACTATAACTATGTCATTAATAACTATAACTATGTCATTAATCACTATAACTATGTCATTAATCACTATAACTATGTCATTGATCACTATAACTATGTCATTAACTACTTGGAACTATGCAACTGGTTCCATTGTAGGCCTACCATGAAAACTGAGGTCAGCTCAAATACTTGACCAAGGTTTGATCCTGATAATGACGTCTCACCTCTCAAACTTCTCGATGAGGGAGAGCACGCATGCGGTGGGGGAGGAGCTTCCCTCAACGCGGGGGAGTGTTGGGGGTTGGCTGGCTCCTCCCCCTCTGGGGTCTGCAGGCAGAGGTCTACATGGTGGAGGCAGAGGGAGGGGCTTGTCCGGGGCACGGGGGCGTGGTCTAGCAGCACCAGCACTCTGCTGCAGGTGAGGAGGCTTTGGGGGCACTGAGGAGAAATAACACAACATACAACATGTTACTGACTGAGGAGAAATAACGACGGTGGTCGGCCTGATCATCGACGATGATGAACCAGCCTATAGAGAGGTCAGAAACCTGGCAGTGTGGTGCCAGGACAACAACCTCTCCCTCAGCAAGACAAATGGAGCTGTTCGTGGACTACAGGAAACAGAGCGCCGAGTACGCCCCCATCCACATCTGTGGGGCTGTAGTGGATCAGATTGAGAGCTTCAAGTTCCTCGTGCCCACATCACTAAGGACCTATCATGGTCCAAACTAGAGGTCGACCGATTATGATTTTTCAACGCCGGTCCCGATACCGATTATTGGAGGACCAAAAAAGCCGATACCGATTAATCAGGCAGTTTTTTTGAAAATGTATTTGTAATAATGACAATTACAACAATACTGAATGAACACTTATTTTAACTTAATATAATTCATCAATAAAATCAATTTAGCCTCAAATAAATAATGCAATTTGGTTTAAATAATGCAAAAACAAAGTGTTGGAGAAGAAAGTAAAAGTGCAATATGTGCCATGTAACGTTTAAGTTCCTTTCTCAGAACATATGAAAGCTGGTGGTTCCTTTTAACATGAGTCTTCAATATTCCCAGGTAAGAAGTTTTAGGTTGTAGTTATTATAGGAATTATAGGACTATTTCTCTCTATACGATTTGTATTTCATATACCTTTGACTATTGGATGTTCTTATAGGCACTTTAGTATTGCCAGTGTAACAGTATAGCTTCCGTCCCTCTCCTTGCTCCTACCTGGGCTCGAACCAGGAACACCGACAACAGCCATCCTCGAAGCAGCATTATCCATGCAGAGCAAGGGGAACAACTACTCCAAGTCTCAGAGCGAGTGGCATTTGAAACGCTATTAGCGCGCACCCCGCTAACTAGCTAGCCATTTCACATCGGTTACACCAGCCTAATCTCGGGAGTTGATAGACTTGAAGTCATAAACAGCGCAATGCTTGAAGCATTGCGAAGAGCTGCTGGCAAACGCACGAAAGTGCTGTTTGAATGAATGCTTACGAGCCTGCTGGTGCCTACCATCGCTCAGTCAGACTGCTCTATCAAATCATAGACTTAATTATAACATAATAACACACAGAAATACGAGCCTTAGGTCATTAATATGGTCGAATCCCGGAAACTATCATCTCGAAAACAAAACGTTTATTCTTTCAGTGAAATACGGAACCGTTCCGCATTTTATCTAACGGGTGGCATCCATAAGTCTAAATATGCCTGTTACATTGTACAACTTTCAATGTTATGTCATAATTACGTAAAATTCTGGCAAATTAGTTCGCAACGAGCCAGGCGGCCCAAACTGTTGCATATACCCTGACTCTGTGTGCAATGAACGCAAGAGAAGTGACATAATTTCACCTGGTTAATATTGCCTGCTAACCTGGATTTCTTTTAGCTAAATATGCAGTTTTAAAAATATATACTTCTGTGTATATATGTGATTTTAAGAAAGGCATTGATGTTTATGGTTAGTTACAGTCGTGCAACGATTGTGCTTTTTTCGCAAATGCGCTTTTGTTAAATCATCCCCCATTTGGCGAAGTTGGCTGTCTTTGTTAGGAAGAAATAGTCTTCACACAGTTCGTAACGAGCCAGGCGGCCAAAACTGCTGCATATCTGTTGCAAGAGAAGTGACACAATTTTCCTAGTTAGAAATTCATGTTAGCAGGCAATATTAACTAAATATGCAGGTTTAAAAATATATACTTGTGTGTTGATTTTAAGAAAGACATTGATGTTTATGGTTAGGTACACGTTGGAGCAACGATAGTCCTTTTTTGCGAATGCGCACCGCATCGATTTTATGCAACGCAGGACACGCTAGATAAACTAGTAATATCATCAACCATGTGTAGTTAAGTAGTGATTATGATTGATTGATTGATTGTTTTTTTATAAGATAAGTTTAATGCTAGCTAGCAACTAACCTTGGCTTCTTACTGCATTTGCGTAACAGGCAGGCTCCTCGTGGAGTGCAATGTAAGGCAGGTGGTTGGAGCGTTGGACTAGTTAACCGTAAGGTTGCAAGATTGAATCCCCGAGCTGACAAGGTAAAAATCTGTCATTATGCCCCTGAACAAGGCAGTTAACCCAGTGTTCCCAGGCCGTCATTGAAAATAAGAATGTGTTCTTAACTGACTTGCCTAGTAAAATAAAGGTGTAAAATTTGTAAAAACGAATAATAATCGGCCAAATCGGTGTCCAAAAATACCGATGTTCGATTTTTATGAAAACTTGAAATCGTCCCTAATTAATCGGCCATTCCGATTAATCGGTCGACCTCTAGTCCAAACACACCAACACAGTCGTTCAGGAGGCTGAAAAGATTTAGCATTGGCCCCCAGATCCTCAATATGTTCTACAGCTGCACCATTGAGAACATCTTGACTGGCTGCATCACCGCCTGGTATGGCAACTACTCGGCATCTGACAAGGCTACAGAGGGTAGTGCATGCGGCCCAGTACATCACTGGGGCCGAGCGCCTTGTCATCCAAGACCTCTATACCAGGCGGTGTCAGAGGAAGGCCCTAAGCATTTTCAAAGAATCCAGCCACCCAAGTCATAGCCTGTTCTCTCTGCTACCGCACAGCAAGCGGTACTAAAGCACCAAGTCTGGGACCAAAAGGCTCCTGAACAGCATCTGTCCCCAAGCCATAAGACTGCTAAATAGATGGTTGAATAGTTAACCAAATAGCAACCCGTCTTTATGCAATTTTCTACATTGCAGAATAATAGCGAAGACATCAAAACTATGAAATAACACATATGGAATCATTGTGTTTAACAAATCGAAATATATATTTGAGATTTAGGATTCTTCAAAGAAGCCACCCTTTGCCTTGATGACAGCTTTGCACACTCTTAACTCGGTACTGGTACCCTGTGTATGTAGCCATGTTATTACTTCGTACACCTGCACGTTGACTCAGTACTGGTACTCTGTGTATATAGCCATGTTATCATTGACTCATTACTGGTACTCTGTGTATATAGCCATGTTATCATTGACTCAGTACTGGTACTCTGTGTATATAGCCATGTTATCATTGACTCAGTACTGGTACTCTGTGTATATAGCCATGTTATCATTGACTCAGTACTGGTACTCTGTGTATAGTACCATGTTATCATTGACTCAGTACTGGTACCCTGTGTATATAGCCATGTTATCATTGACTCAGTACTGGTACTCTGTGTATATAGCCATGTTATCATTGACTCAGTACTGGTACTCTGTGTATATAGCCATGTTATCATTGACTCAGTACTGGTACTCTGTGTATAGTACCATGTTATCATTGACTCAGTACTGGTACTCTGTGTATATAGCCATGTTATCATTGACTCAGTACTGGTACTCTGTGTATATAGCCATGTTATCATTGACTCAGTACTGGTACTCTGTATATATAGCCATGTTATCATTGACTCAGTACTGGTACTCTGTGTATATAGCCATGTTATCATTGACCCAGTACTGGTACTCTGTGTATAGGACCATGTTATCATTGACTCAGTACTGGTACTCTGTGTATATAGCCATGTTATCATTGACTCAGTACTGGTACTCTGTGTATAGTACCATGTTATCATTGACTCAGTACTGGTACTCTGTGTATATAGCCATGTTATCATTGACTCAGTACTGGTACTCTGTGTATATAGCCATGTTATCATTGACTCAGTACTGGTACTCTGTGTATAGTACCATGTTATCATTGACTCAGTACTGGTACTCTGTGTATATAGCCATGTTATCATTGACTCAGTACTGGTACTCTGTGTATATAGCCATGTTATCATTGACTCAGTACTGGTACTCTGTGTATATAGCCATGTTATCATTGACTCAGTACTGGTACTCTGTGTATATAGCCATGTTATCATTGACTCAGTACTGGTACTCTGTGTATATAGCCATGTTATCATTGACTCAGTACTGGTACTCTGTGTATATAGCCATGTTATCATTGACTCAGTACTGGTACTCTGTGTATATAGCCATGTTATCATTGACTCAGTACTGGTACTCTGTGTATATAGCCATGTTATCATTGACCCAGTACTGGTACTCTGTGTATAGGACCATGTTATCATTGACTCAGTACTGGTACTCTGTGTATATAGCCATGTTATCATTGACTCAGTACTGGTACTCTGTGTATAGTACCATGTTATCATTGACTCAGTACTGGTACTCTGTGTATATAGCCATGTTATCATTGACTCAGTACTGGTACCCTGTGTATATAGCCATGTTATCATTGACTCAGTACTGGTACTCTGTGTATAGTACCATGTTATCATTGACTCAGTACTGGTACTCTGTGTATATAGCCATGTTATCATTGACTCAGTACTGGTACTCTGTGTGTATAGCCATGTTATCATTGACTCAGTACTGGTACTCTGTGTATATAGCCATGTTATCATTGACTCAGTACTGGTACTCTGTGTGTATAGCCATGTTATCATTGACTCAGTACTGGTACTCTGTGTGTAGGACCATGTTATTGTTACTCATTGTGTATTTATTATTACGTTATTTTACTTTTGTATTATTTCTCTATTTTCTTTCTCTCTTCATTGTTGGGAACGATCTGTAACTAAGCATTTCACTGTTAGTCCACACCTCTCGTTTACCAAGCACGTGACAAATAACATTTGATTTGATTTACCTTGTGGTTTAGGCCCAGGTAAGGGAGGGCGTGGCTTGAGGGCGGTGTAGGGCACTTCTTGAGGAGTTCCACTCTCATTGTCTCCTCTGTTACAGCCGTGTCCAGTGGGGTGCAGCAGGGCCCCGGGGGCTTGCAGACCCAGTGGCCCGGAGGTTTGAGGGCCGGGGTCTGAGCTTAGGCGAGGGGTCTCTGTCTGGGTGTCTGAGTCGTCGTCGTGGGCCCCAAGGCATGCACCGTGAGCACCAGGCTCCAGGGATAGGCTCTTAGTCATCAGCCGAGGACTGGAGGAGGACGGGCCTGGGGGAGATGATAGGTAGACAAGTTATAGAGTATACAGTATTATACTTAGTACTGAAGGTCACTGAGTGGGTCACTGAGAGAGAGAAACATCGTCAAGACAATCAATCAAATGTATTAATAAACCACTTTTTACATGAGCAGTGCTTCCTTCTACAGAAACTCAGCCTAAAACCCCAAACAGCAAGCAATGAAGATGTAGAAGCACGGTGGCTAGGGAAAAACTCCCTAGAAAGGCAGGAACCTAGGAAGAAACCTAGAGAGGAACCAGGGTCAGAGGAACCAGGACATCAGTTACATAAACACATACATATACATTATAGAGTATTTAATTACTGGACTGGACGAGGACGGGCCTGAGGGAGAGAGGGAGAGAAGTAGGGACCAGGGCCGTCACCAGAGTTTCATAACATTCGGGGCTCAGTCCTGAAGACCAGGGGCTGAGGGGTTTGTGGGTCCGTGATGAAAAAAAAACGTTCTAAAATAATTTCCTGCAATTCTACGCCATTTTACATGACTAGAGGCATTTGAATAATGTTTTTTTTATACCACACAAATTATCAAAATGACAAGCTACTCTGACATTTAAATACCGAGATCAATAAAACGAATGACCCATGTCTTAAATGCAACCAATAGCATAGGCCAATGAAAAGAGTGGATACACAGATCTCAGGCTTACAAAATGAGGACATTTATAGTCCACCAACTTTCCAGTGGCAATTCAAACAGATTCACCTATTCGAATAGATTCACCTATTCAAACAGATTCACCTATTCGAATAGAGTCACCTATTCAAACAGATTCACCTATTCGAATAGATTCACCTATTCAAACAGATTCACCTACTCAAACAGATTCACCTATTCAAACAGATTCACCTATTCGAACAGATTCACCTTTTCAAACAGATTCACCTATTCAAACAGTTGGCTGCCCAGTTGGCTGCCCAGTTAGCTGCCCAGTTAGCTGCCCAGTTAGCTGCCCAGTTAGCTGCCCAGTTAGCTGCCCAGTTGGCTGCCCAGTTGGCTCCCCAGTTAGCTGCCCAGTTAGCTGCCCAGTTAGCTGCCCAGTTAGCTGCCCAGTTGGCTCCCCAGTTAGCTGCCCAGTTGGTTGCCCAGTTGGCAGATTCCCAACTGTAGACTAGTCCTATACACTCATAATATGACAAAACACAATCAACAACGATTTCTTAAAATAAGCTATTGATCCTCTATGGCTAAATTATGCTGGTGTAGTATTTTCAATGATTACATTTATTTATAGAGAGGCTAAATTATATAATTTGTTTCAAATTATCTGCAGCACTTCTAGCACTCCTTCCTGTAGAGCTGTGTTTTCTTCCATGCGCTGTACTCAAAAGGCCAGATAATCAACACTTATTATTATATATTCAATGGATGGTGGTCAGTCAGCCCATATGAGGTTATTGTGTAAGTAGGCTTACCGTTACAATAATATTTAAAATAATCTATCATCAAGTAGCCTAGCCTGCAATTACAAGAATAGATTCAGTAAATCAATGTAGCCAATAGTGGTTTCAGCTATATTGTTATTGAAACGATGTACAAATGTGTATTCGCATCAATAGGCTAAGTGACTGAAATGCATCAGAAAAGTATTGGAAAGCTCAGGAAAACATCAGGGAAGCTCATCGGCGCCAGGTAGCCTGGCGGGAAGGAGCTTTCAGTGGACGCGGTCGCCTCTGTCTTGAATACAAGCCATGTCTACTTATTTGCTACATTGACAGACTAATCTACAGTTTTATTAAAACATTATTACTTGACAAATTAAAGTTAAAATGATACGCCAACTCCCTACATCATTTTATTATGTTTTTTTTTTGCAGTAAGATTGTAGCTAGCTAGGGGTGGCAGGGTAGCCTAGTAGTTAGAGCATTGGGCCAGTAATCGAAAGGTTGCTGGATCGAATCCCCCGAGCTGACAAGGTAAAAAAAAATCTGTCGTTCTGCCTCTGAACAAGGCAGTTAACTCACTGTTCCTAGGCCGTCATTGTAAATAAGAATTTGTTCTTAACTGACTTGCCTTTGTTAAACAAAAGTTAAATTAAAAATGATATATTAAATAGGTACTTCCAAATACATTTCATAAATATTATAATACATTGATCCAGAAGTTTATTGGTTTTCTGATGCAGCTGGAAATCATTTAGTCACCTGTCAGTACACTTATAAAAAAATATTATATAAAACATTTAATGGTCCCGCTTTAAATTATGTTCAGCTTATAACAGCTTCATAAAGCATTCATGATGCCTTCATAAACACTACATAAATGTGTTACATCTATAATCGTATGTCATGCTTTATAAAGGGTTCATAAATGTGTTACATCTATAACCGCAAGTCATGCTTTATAAAGGGTTCATAAATGTGACGTAACCCACTATGTAGAATATGATAAAAACATGTGCTTTATAAAGGGTGAATCAAATCAAATCAAATCAAACGTATTTATATAGCCCTTCTTACATCAGCTGATATCTCAAAGTGCTTATACAGAAACCCAGCCTAAAACCCCCCAAACAGCAAGCAATGCAGGTGTAGAAGCACGGTGGCTAGGAAAAACTCCCTAGAAAGGCCAAAACCTAGGAAGAAACCTAGAGAGGAACCAGGCTATGAGGGGGTGGCTAGTCCTCTTCTGGCTGTGCCGGGCGGAAGTGATGTCATGTTAGCCTCATTACACTTCATCTCACTTCCGCCCAAATGCACACCAGGTCTGGTGGACCAACGCCTCAAACTTGTCCTTCATTAGTTAGGGTTCGGTTTAAAAATCACATTTTAAGAAGATAAATTGTGGAAATGAGGCAGGCTTTAGCAATAATTATGACTTTGTGACTGTGGTAACCAGTGACGATGACAAATACTTTATTCAGTAAGATCACACCTATAGAACGTAATGGTTACTCCCCACTAAGGCAAACTTTGGATGGTTGATATCCCAGGCTTATTTGTACTGTGTGTTCAATAGCCCGGGGACGACGTTGCACCAAGAAACACTTTACCTTGATGAAAACCCCCAAACTAAAGACAATGAAAGTGCCCCTTTCTTTTTGAACCAAGTTACATGTTCCTCAGTACACAAACCCACACAACAACAACAACAACAACAACAAAGAGCCACGCCGCACAGTGCTGGGCCCAGTCAGGTCTTTGACACATTCACTCCCCCGCTGAAAGATCAGCCACAAAATATTGGCACCATTGTAACAGGTTGTAGTCAATAAGACGAGGGCAGCCAACAGAATACTTATTTCACTCATTAAAATGCTAATGAATTTATAACATTTTTGAGCGTTTTTCTGGATTTTTTTTGTTGTTGTTGTTATTCTGTCTCTCACTGTTCAAATAAACCTACCATTAAAATTATAGACTGATCATTTCTTTGTCAGTGGGCAAACGTACAAAATCAGCAGGGGATCAAATACTTTTCTTCCCTCGCTGTAGGTACACAGTATGATTTATTAGAACACACACAGACTTCTGTTCTATTCTGGTTTATTTCTGTTGTCCAACTATTTATATCTTCATCATGACCAGATTGTCTTCTAACAAGATTTTTTAAAAAACACATGGAAATGGGAGATATATTTTACCTCACTGGTTAGAGGACAACCTGCAGAAGACAGTCTGCTACATTTTGGAGTGATGCATTTAAATGTAGGGGTCGCTAAACAAAGGAACCACAACACTTATTTGTCATCACTCATTGATGTGTGTGTGTGTGTGTGTGTGTGTGTGTGTGTGTGTGTGTGTGTGTGTGTGTGTGTGTGTGTGTGTGTGTGTGTGTGTGTGTGTGTGTGTGTGTGTGTTTCTGCTCTTCTACCTTAATCATTAGCTTGTCTGCTAAGAAGACATAACTGAACACTACACGGTGAGGGCTGTGATGAAGAGATGAGCGACTCAAACTGCTACTGTGGTTTGTACCAAAGCATTGGGAATAGTACCAGTCAAAAGTTTGGACACACCTAATCCTCATTGGCTACCCGGACTATCTGCATTGTGTCCCGCCACCCATCACCCGCCAAACCCCTCTTTTTACGCTACTGCTACTCTCTGTTCATCATATATGCATAGTCACTTTAACCATATCTACATGTACATACTACCTCAATCAGCCTGACTAACCGGTGTCTGTATATAGCCTCTCTACTGCTACTCTCTGTTCATCATATATGTATAGAGCTCACGGATAGATCTGGTGTTGAATGGACAACGGAGGTTGAACATCAGCATGTACAATGCAAAAGTAAAAGAGAAAAGTGACATTGGGAAATATCTAATTAATACTACCTAGGTAAACAGAAGTTGGTATTTTCGTGGCAATGATGACTGTCATCTCATCAAACAGGTCCAGGGGGAAACTGTGTGGAACCTATTAAATGCCTTTAAATCAATTACAAAGAACAGTTAGCAACTCATTTAGACTGCCACCATGTTAGCTTTTTGCTCATGACCTATGATGACATTTTTGAATAAAACTGACTCACTCTTCCGTGTTCCGCAAAAACAAAGTGATGGATCAGCGACTGGAACGGCAGCGACAAGACTTTGATCGTTGCTATGAGCGATTTGAGCAGAAAATAATGAATTGGGGCTGGCAGAACGCGGAACTGTATGCAACAAGGCACTACAGTACCGTAATTTCCGGACTATTAAGCGCACCTGAATATAAGCCGCACCCACTGAATTACATTTTTTAATTTTTTATTTTGAACAAAGGTAAGCCGCACATGTCTATAAGCCGCAGGTGCCTACCAGTACATTGAAACAAATGAACTTTACACAGGCTTTAACGAAACACGGCTTGTAACAAAAATAAATAGGCTTTAACGAAACACGGCTTGTAACAAAAAATAAAAAATTAGCAGTAAGCTTTAGTTGTCTTTTTGAACTGAGTCAATTCCTCACGCTGCTGTTTCCAACGTCTTATCATCGACTCATTAAGACCAAGCTCCCGTGCAGCAGCTCTATTTCCTTTTCCAACAGCCAGATCAATCGCCTTCAACTTGAAAGCTGCATCATATGCATTTCTCCGTGTCTTTGCCATGATGAGGGTGACAAAATGACTACCGTAATCAGAATGATGGGAAGTTTGAGAGCGCTCGATTTAGTCTAAACAATTGTCACAACATCCACAGAAGGGGGCGCCTCTCCTCGGTCGAGCGGCGCTCGGCGGTCGTCGTCGCCGGCCTACTAGCTGCCACCGATCTGTGTTTCAGTGTCTATTAGTTATGTCTGGTTTTTGTTTGCACCTGTTTTGTGTTTTGTCATTAGTGGGGGGGTTATTTAGTCTGTCTGTGTTTAGCTAGGATTTTGTGCGGGATCGTTCGTTGTTACGTGTGGTGTTACTTTTATTATCTAGGCATTAGGGTTGCCGGGCTGCGCCCCGTCTGCCTTTTGAACGGAGCTTCTTTTTGTCCATTTTTCTGACTGTTATGCTCCCAGCCGTATGTGAAACTTACCCGTGGATTTATTAAATTAAGATTGTTCCAACGGACCTCAGTCTCCTGCGTTTGACTCACTCCTTAAACTGTTCATTCCGCCCAGTTAGCTGCCCAGTTAGCTGCCCAGTTAGCTGCCCAGTTGGCTGCCCAGTTGGCTGCCCAGTTGGCTCCCCAGTTAGCCGAATCCAACCGAACCCAGTACAAGCGGGATACGGATAATGGCTCCCAGGGAGTTCGATGGGACGGCCGCTGGGTGCAAGGGGTTTTTGCTCCAGTTGGACCTGTACCTGGCGACCGTCCGGCCCTCTCCCTCCGATGAAGAGAGGGTGAGTGTCCTCGTCTCGTGCCTCACGGGTAGAGCCCTGGAATGGGCCAACGCCGTCTGGGAGGGCCCAGACTCAGCAAAGGACAACTACCCAGAGTTCGCTCGCCGCTTCCGGGCGGTATTCGATCATCCCCCGGAGGGCAAGGCGGCGGGCGAGCGATTATTTCATCTGAGGCAGGAGACGAGGAGCGCTCAGGACTTTGCGCTGGAGTTTCGGACTCTAGCCGCCGGATCGGGGTGGAGTGAGCGGGCCCTGATTGACCACTACAGGTGTAGTCTACGTGAGGACGTCCGCCGGGAACTGGCTTGCCGGGACCATACCATCACTCTGGACCAGTTGATTGATTTGTCCATCAGGCTGGACAACCTGCTAACTGCCCGGGGACGTTCCGATCGGGGCCTATTCATTCCACCTCCCATCCCTCCTGCTCCAACGCCCATGGAGCTTGGAGGGACCGCTGCTAGGAGGACCGGAGGGGGGCCTCTCCTGCACCCACTGTGGCCGTAGAGGACACACTGCGGACCGGTGCTGGAGAGGTTCTCCCGGGAACTCAGAGGGCAGGCAGAGCACTCCATCGACCCCCCAGTGAGTCCGCACCAGTCTCACCCAGACCCCCCTGTCGACCACATGTATGTCTCTGTTTTCTTCCCTGGTTTTTCCCCTCACTCCCAGTATAAGGCACTAGTCGATTCAGGCGCAGCTGGGAGTTTCATGGACCGAAGTGTTGCTGATAAGTTAGGGATCCCCCTAGTTAAACTGGACAAACCCTTCCCCGTGCACGCGTTAGATAGTCGACCACTAGGGTCTGGCCAAGTGAGGGAGGAAACAGTGCCACTGGTCATGGTAACGCAGGGGGGTCATGAGGAACGTATCAGCCTGTTCCTTATTGATTCCCCGGCGTTTCCGGTGGTGCTGGGACTTCCCTGGCTAGCCTCTCACAATCCTCTGATTTCGTGGGGGCAGAGGGCTCTTAAGGGGTGGTCGAGGGAGTGCTCAGGTAGGTGTGTAGGAGTTTCCATCGGTGCAACCACGGTGGAGAGTCCAGACCAAGTCTCCACTGTACACATTCCCTCTGAATATGCCGATTTGGCTATCGCCTTCAGTAAAATGAAGGCGACTCAATTACCACCCCATCGACAAGGGGATTGTGTGATAAACCTCCAGGCTGGCGCGGCCCTTCTTAGAAGTCACGTGTATCCTCTGTCGCAGGAGGAGACAGTGGCAATGGAGACATACGCCACTGAATCCTTGAGACAGGGATACATTCGGCCATCTAAATCACCCGTCTCCTCGAGTTTCTTTTTTGTGAAGAAGAAGGGGGGAGGCCTGCGCCCGTGCATTGACTATAGAGGTCTAAATTCTATCACAGTGGGGTTCAGTTACCCACTACCTCTCATTGCTACGGCCGTGGAGTCATTTCACGGGGCGCGCTTTTTCACCAAATTAGATCTCAGGAGCGCTTATAACTTGCGTATCCGAGATGGAGACGAGTGGAAGACCGCATTTAGTACCACATCGGGCCATTATGAGTACCTCGTCATGCCATATGGGTTAAAGAATGCTCCCGCTGTCTTCCAATCCTTTGTGGACGAGGTTCTCAGGGACATGCTCGGGCAGGGGGTGGTGGTGTACATTGATGACATCTTGATCTACTCCGCCACTCGCGCCGCGCATGTGGCTCTGGTGCGTAAAGTGCTTGGGCGGCTGCTGGAGCATGACCTATACGTCAAGGCTGAGAAATGTGAGTTCTTCCAACAAGCCGTTTCTTTTCTGGGATATCGCATTTCCACCACAGGGGTGGTGATGGAAGATGACCGCGTTACGGCTGTGCGTAATTGGCCGACCCCTACCACTGTGAAGGAGGTGCAGCGGTTCTTGGGGTTCGCCAATTATTACCGGAGGTTTATCCGGGGTTTTGGCCAGGTGGCAGCTCCCATTACCTCACTGATGAAGGGGGGTCCGGTGCAATTGCGGTGGTCGGCAGAGGTGGACAGAGCCTTCCGTCGTCTGAAGGTTCTGTTTACCAACGCTCCGGTGCTGGCGCATCTGGATCCCTCTTTGCCATTCATAGTGGAGGTGGACGCGTCCGAGGCTGGGGTGGGAGCTGTGCTTTCGCAGCGTTCGGGCGCTCCTCCGAAGCTCCGCCCCTGCGCTTTCTTTTCTAAGAAGCTGAGCCCGGCGGAGCGCAACTATGATGTGGGGGACAGGGAGTTGTTAGCCGTGGTCAAGGCTTTGACAGTGTGGAGACATTGGCTTGAGGGGGCACGTCATCCTTTTCTCATCTGGACCGACCACCGTAACCTGGAGTACATCCGGGCAGCGAGGAGACTTAATCCTCGTCAAGCCAGGTGGGCCATGTTCTTTATGAGGTTTCAGTTCACCCTTTCGTACATCCCGGGTTCTCGGAACCGGAAGGCCGACGCACTGTCACGTCTCTACGACACAGAGGAGCGGACCATCGATCCCACTCCCATACTCCCTGCGTCCTGTCTGGTGGCGCCGGTGGTGTGGGAGGTGGATGCGGACATCGAGCAGGCGGGTCGGCTCGAACCCACTCCACCTCAATGTCCCGCGGGTCGGAAGTTCGTTCCGCTGGGTGTTCGCGATCGTTTGATCCGATGGGCCCATACTCTACCCTCCTCGGGTCACCCTGGGGTGGAACGGACAGTGCGAGGCCTGAGGGGGAAGTACTGGTGGCCCACCTTGGTAGAGGATGTAACACACTATGTCTCTTCCTGTTCGGTGTGCGCCCAGTGTAAGGCTCCTAGGCACCTGCCTCGAGGGAAATTACAGCCCCTCCCCGTTCCACAACGACCTTGGTCTCACCTCTCGGTGGATTTCCTTACGGATCTCCCGCCATCTCAGGGAAATACTACGATCCTGGTTGTTGTGGATCGGTTCTCGAAGTCCTGCCGTCTGATTCCGTTGCCCGGTCTTCCTACGGCCCTACAGACCGCGGAGGCCCTATTCACCCACGTCTTCCGGCACTACGGGGTGCCCGAGGATATCGTATCTGATCGGGGTCCCCAGTTCACGTCCAGGGTGTGGAGGTCGTTTATGGAGAGGCTGGGGGTCTCGGTCAGCTTCTTTTTGTCAATTTTTCTGACTGTTATGCTCCCAGCCGTATGTGAAACTTACCCGTGGATTTATTAAATTAAGATTGTTCCAACAGACCTCAGTCTCCTGCGTTTGACTCACTCCTTAAACTGTTCATTCTGCTCATGACAACAGTAAACAAAAAAGTTGTTTGACCTTAACCCGTTCGGCAATTTCATTGGTCTAATGAAAGCTTCATGCCGCCAAAAAACTGAGCACGTCACAGAATGTGTTTTTTTGGAGAAAAAAAAATTGAAAGCGGGAAAAATCCATATATTAGCCGCGTCATTGTTTAAGCCGCGGGGTTCAAAGCCTGGAAAAAATGTTGCGGCTTATAGTCCGGAATTTACGGTATATACATATGAAATTAGTAAAACAGTATGTAAACATTATTAAAGTGACTAGTGATTCCATGTCTATGTATATAGGGCAGCAGCGCCTAAGGTGCAGGGTTGAGTAACCAGGTGGAAGCCGGCTAGTGATGGCTGTTTAACAGTCTGATGGCCTTCAGATAGAAGCTGTTTTTCAGTCTCTCGGTTCCCAGCTTTGATGCACCTGTACTGACCTCGCCTTCTGAATGATAGCGGGGTGAACAGGCAGTGGTTCGGGTGGTTGTTGTCCTTGAGATCTTTTTGGCCTTCCTGTGAAATCGGGTGCTGTAGGTGTCCTGGAGGGCAGGTAGTTTGCCCCGGTAATGCATTGTGCAAACCGCAGCCACCTTCTGAAGAGCCCTGCGGTTGTGGGCGGAGCAGTTACCGTACCAGGCGGTGATACAGCCCCACAGGATGCTCTCAATTGTGCATCTGTAAAAGTTTGTCAGGGTTTTAGATGACAATCCAAATCTCTTCTGCCTCCTGAGGTTGAAGAGGCGCTGTTGCGCCTTCTTTGCCAATCTGTCTGTGTGGGTGGACCATTTCAGTTCGTCAGTGATGCGTACGCCAAGGAACTTAAAACTTTCCACTTTCACTGCTGTCCGTCCTGTCGATGTGGATAGGGGGGTGCTCCCTCTGCTGTTTCTTGAAGTCCCCGATCATCTCCTTTGTTTTGTTGACGTTGAGTGAGAGGTTATTTTCCTGACACCACACTCCCAGAGCCCTCACCTCCTCCTTGTAGGCTGTCTCGCCGTTGTTAGTAATCAAGCCTACTACTGTTGTGTCATCTGCAAACTTGATGATTGAGTTGGAGGCGTGCATGGCCACGCAGTCATGGGTGAACAGGGAGTACAGGAGGGGGCTGAGCACACACCCTTGTGGGGCCCCAGTGTTGAGGATCAGCGAAGTGGAGGTGTTGTTTCCTATCTTCACCACCATCCCGTCAGGAATTCCAGGACCCAGTTGCACAAGACGGGGTTTAGTCCCAGGGCCTAAAGCTTGATGATGAGCTTGGAGGGCACTATGGTGTTGAATACTGAGCTATAGTTATTGAACAGCATTCTTACATAAGTATTCCTCTTGTCCAGATGGGATTAGGGCAGTGTGCAGTGTGATGGCGATTGCATCATCTGTGGACCTATTGGGGGGGCGGTAAGCAAATTTAAATGGGTTGAGGGTGACAGGTAAGGTGGAAGTGATATGATCCTTGACTAGTCTCTCAAAGCACTTCATGATGACAGAAGTGAGTGCTACGGGGCGATAGTCATTAGTTCAGTTACCTTTGCATTCTTGGGAACAGGACCAATGGTGGTCATCTTGAAGGAAGTGGGGACAGCAGACTGGGATAGGGAGAGATTGAATATGTCCGTAAACACACCAGCCAGCTGGTCTGCGCATGCTCTGAGGACGCGGCTAGGGATGCCTTCTGGGCTGGCAGCCCTGCGAGGGTTAACACGTTTAAATGTCTTACTCTCGTCAGCCACAGACGAGAGCCCACAGCTTGTCCGGAAGCAAGACATTGAAGTCCGCGACGTTGCTGGTTTTCCTTTTGTAGTCCGTGATTGTCTGTAGACCCTGACACATACATCTTGTGTCTGAGCCGTTGAATTGCGACTCCACTTTGTCTCTATACTTATGTTTTGCCTGTTTGATTACCTTACAGAGGGAATGACTACTCTGTGTGTATTCTGCCACATTCCCAGTCACTTTTCCATGGTTGAACGCAGTGGTCCGCGCTTTCAGTTTTGTGTGAATGCTGCCATCTATCCATGGCTTCTGGTTAGGGTAAGTTTTAATAGTCACAGTGGGTACATCTCCTATACACTTCTTGATAAACTCAGTAACCGTCTCAGTGTACACGTCAATATTATTCTCGGAAGCTACCCGGGAACATATCCCAGTCCGCATGATTCCGATTGGTCAGACCAGTGTTGAATAGTCCTTAGCACGGGTACTTCCTGTTTGAGCTTCTGCCTATAGGAAGGGAGGAGAAAAATGCAGCCGTGGTCAGATTTGCCGAAAGGAGGGGACGGGGGAGGCTCTTGAATGCATCACAGAAGTTAGAGTAACAATGGTCGAGTGTTTTCCGAGCACGAGTACTACAGTCGATATGCTGACAGAATTAAGGTAGCCTTTTCCTCAAATTTGCTTTGTTAACCTGTTTAGGATAGGGGGCAGTATTTTCACGGCCGGATAAAAAATGTACCCGATTTAATCTGGTTATTACTCCTGCCCAGAAACTAGAATATGCATATAATTATTTTATTTGGATAAAAAAACACCCTAAAGTTTCTAAAACTGTTTGAATGGTGTCTGTGAGTATAACAGAACTCATATGGCAGGCCAAAACCTGAGAAGATTCCTTTCAGGATGTGCCCTCTCTGACCATTTCTTTGCCTTCTATAGCCTCTTTATGGAAAATAGAGGATCTCTGCTGTAACGTGACATTTTCTAAGGCTCCCATAGGCTCTCAGAAGGCGCCAGAACGGGGAATGATGACTCTGCAGTCCCTGGGCGAAAAACAGTAGGGGATTTGGAAAGTGGTCGATCTGAGAACAATGACACGGGTGCGACTGTGCATGTGACGACTCCATTTTACTTCTTTCAGTCTTTGAACGGATACAACGTCTCCCGGTCGGAATATTATCGCTATTTTACGAGAAAAATCGCATAAAAATTGATTTTAAACAGCGTTTGACATGCTTCGAAGTACGGTAATGGAATATTTTGAATTTTTTTGTCACGATACGCGCGTCACCCTTCGGATAGTGTCTTGAACGCAAGAACAGAACGCAGCTATTTGGATATAACTATGGATTATTTGGAACCAAAACAACATTGGGTGTTGAAGTAGAAGTCCTGGGAGTGCATTCTGACGAAGAACAGCAAAGGTAATCCAATTTTTCTTATAGTAAATCTGAGTTTGGTGAGTGCCAAACTTGGTGGGTGTCAAAATAGCTAGCCATGATGGCCGGGCTATCTACTCAGAATATTGCAAAATGTGCTTTCACCGAAAAGCTATTTTAAAATCGGACACCGCGATTGCATAAAGGAGGTCTGTATCTATAATTCTTAAAATAATTGTTATGGTTTTTGTGAACGTTTATCGAGAGTAATTTAGTAAATTCACCGTAAGTTTTCGGTGGGTATGCTAGTTCTGAACGTCACATGCTAATGTAAAAAGCTGGTTTTTAATATAAATATGACCTTGATTGAACAAAACATGCATGTATTGTATAACATAATGTCCTAGGAGTGTCATCTGATGAAGATCATCAAAGGTTAGTGCTGCATTTAGCTGTGGTTTTGGTTTTTGTGACATTATATGCTAGCTTGAAAAATAGGTGTGTGATTATTTCTGGCTGGGTACTCTCCTGACATAATCTAATGTTTTGTTTTCATTGTAAACACTCTATCATTGGATATTGGCGAGGCGTTCCGCTAGCGGCACATCTAGATGTAAGAGATTAAAATCCCCAGCTGCAATAAATGCAGCTTCAGGATATATGGTTTCCAGTTTGCATAAAGTCCAGTGAAGTTCCTTGAGGGCCGTTGTGGTATCGGCTTGAGGGAGGATATAGACGGCCGTGACAATAACCGAAGAGAATTCTCTTTAGAGATAATACGGTCAGCATTGGATTGTGAGGTATTCTAGGTCGGGTGAACAAAAGGACTTGAGTTGATGTATGTTGTTACAATTACACCACAAGTCATTAATCATGAAGCATACATCCCTGCCCTTCTTCTTCCAGGAGAGATATTTATTCCTGTCGGCGCGACAAACTGAGAATCCATGATGGCTGGACCGACAGTATATCCCGAGAGAGAGTCAGTGTCGTGTAAATTCTAACCACAAAGGAAGATTTGCAAACCATTATAAGATTATGGAGCGAGTAAACAAATCGCACAACAGGTGCAACAGTTAAGAGCAACAAAAGAGTTGGGTCTCAGCCTTTATAGGAAAATACAACCTCTTTGTCTATGAGGCAGTTTAGCAGGTGTGTGAGATCATGATGGGAATACAAACAAGTGATAACGGCAGTTTTTTTTTACTCCTTTCTGCTGAGAGAATTGTCGCTGCTGTTCAAGCTAATCTCTGTTCTCTTCATATCTCCACACGGCTGTGCCCTTGAAAGATACGAAAAGAACAGGATGGACCAAAAACAAGAGAGGAAAAACACTGGCTTCTTCTTACATGAGAAAAACAGACAGTGGACATGTACAGTCGTGGCCAAAAGTTTTGAGAAAGACACAAATATTAATTTTCACAAAGTTTGCTGTTTCAATGTCTTTAGATATTTTTGTCAGATGTTACTATGGAATACTCAAGTATAATTATAAGCATTTCATAAGTGTCAAAGGCTTTTATTGACAATTACATGAAGTTGATGCAAAGAGTCAATATTTGCAGTGTTGATCCTTCTTTTTCAAGACCTCTGCAATCTGCCCTGGCATGCTGTCAATTAACTTCTGGGCCACATCCTGACTGATGGTAGCCCATTCTTGCATAATCAATGCTTGGAGTTTGTCAGAATTTGTGAGTTTTTGTTTGTCCACCCGCCTCTTGAGGATTGACCACAAGTTCTCAATGGGATTAAGGTCTGGGGAGTTTCCTGGCCATGGACCCAAAATATCGATGTTTTGTTCCCCGAGCCACTTAGTTATCACTTTTGCCTTATGGCAAAGTGCTCCATCATGCTGGAAAAGGCATTGTTCGTCACCAAACTGTTCCTGGATGGTTGGGAGAAGTTGCTCTCGGAGGATGTGTTGGTACCATTCTTTATTCATGGCTGTGTTCTTAGGCAAAATTGTGAGTGAGCGAGCCCACTCCCTTGGCTGAGAAGCAACCCCACACATGAATGGTCTCAGGATGCTTTACTGTTGGCATGACACAGAACTGATGGTAGCGCTCACCTTGTCTTCTCCGGACAAGCTTTTTTCCGGATGCTCCAAACAATCGGAAAGGGGATTCATCAGAGAAAATGACTTTACCCCAGTCCTCAGCAGTCCAATCCCTGTACCTTTTGCAGAATATCAGTCTGTCCCTGATGTTTTTCCTAGAGAGAACTGGCTTCTTTGCTGCCCTTCTTGACACCAGGCCATCCTCCAAAAGTCTTCGCCTCACTGTGCGTGCAGATGCACTCACACCTGCCTGCTGCAAGTCCTGAGAAAGCTCTGTACTGGTGGTGCCCCGATCCCGCAGCTGAATCAACTTTAGGAAACGGTCCTGGTGCTTGCTGGACTTTCTTGGGAGCCCTGAAGCCTTCTTCACAATTTAACCGCTTTCCTTGAAGTTCTTGATGATCCGATAAATGGTTGATTTAGGTGCAATCTTACTGGCAGCAATATCCTTGCCTGTGAAGCCCTTTTTGTGCAAAGCAATGATGACGGAACGTGTTTCCTTGCAGGTAACCATGGTTGACAGAGGAAGAACAATGATTCCAAGCACCACCCTCCTTTTGAAGCTTTCAGTCTGTTATTCGAACTCAATCAGCATGACAGAGTGATCTCCAGCCTTGTCCTCGTCAACACTCACACCTGTGTTAACGAGTGAATCACTGATATGATGTCAGCTGGTCCTTTTGTGGCAGGGCTGAAATGCAGTGGAAATGTTTTTGGGGGGATTCAGTTCATTTGCATGGCAAAGAGGGACTTTGCAATTAATTGCAATTCATCTGATCACTCTTCATAGCATTCTGGAGTATATGCAAATTGCCATCATACAAACTGAGGCAACAGACTTTGTGAAAATGTATATTTGTGTAATTCTCAAAACTTTTGGCAACGACTGTACAGGTTCAAGGCTCACACAAACGATGTTCATAACAGAGTTTGTAATTTTGCCACAATACTAGATCGCTAGCTAGCTGGCTAGCAAAATCCACTGAGAAAGGGAAAATCTTGTTCGTAAAACTTTTCTTTAATAAAGGCCAGCACCAGTGGTAGAGTATATCAGCATTGTTTGGGCAACAGCTTGAGGAAAATGAAAATAACATACCTTTTAAAAAAAAAACTTTGTCTGAATGTATCTATCATTTCTACTCTGTCACAACTATCTCCTCCCTTACTTTTTCATTTGTTGTCATGCCAACAAAAGTGCATTGCAAGTGCACGCAGACTCAGTCTCAACCTTTAAGTCTTTACTGAAGACTTATCTCTTCAGTAGGTCCTATGATTAAGTATAGTCTGGCCCAGGAGTGTGAAGGTGAACGGAAAGGCTGGAGCAACGAACCGCCCTTGCTGTCTCTGCCTTGCCGGTTCCCCTCTTTCCACTGGGATTCTCTGCCTCTAACCCTTTTACAGGGGCTGAGTCACTGGCCTACTGGTGTTCTTCCATGCCGTCCATGGGAGGGGTGCGTCACTTGAGTGGGTTGAGTCACTGACGTGGTCTTCCTGTCTGGGTTGGCGCCCCCCCCTTGGGTTGTGCCATGGCGGAGATCGTTGTGGGCTATACTCGGCCTTGTCTTAGGACGGTATGTTGGTGGTTGGAGACATCCCTCTAGTGGTGTGGGGGCTGTGCTTTGGCAAAGTGGGTGGGGTTATATCCTGCCTGTTTGGCCCTGTCCGGGGTATCATCGGATGGGGCCACAGTGTCTTCTGATCCCTCCTGTCTCAGCCTCCAGTATTTATGCTGCAGTAGTTTATGTGTCGGGGGCTAGGGTCAGTCTGTTACATCTGGAGTATTTCTCTTGTCTTATCCGGTGTCCTGTGTGTATTTAAATATGCTCTCTCTAATTCTCTCTTTCTCTCTTTCTGTCTTTCTCTCGGAGGACCTGAGCCCTAGGACCATGCCTCAGGACTACCTGGTATGATGACTCCTTGCTGTCCCCAGTCCACCTGGCCGTGCTGCTGCTCCAGTTTCAACTGTTCTGCCTGCGGCTATGGAACCCTGACCTGTTCACCGGACGTGCTTGTTGCACCCTCGACAAACTACTATGATTATTATTATTTGACCATGCTGGTCATTTATGAACATTTTAACATTTTAACATCTTGACCATGTTCTGTTATAATATCCACCCTGCACAGCCAGAAGAGGACTGGCCACCCCTCATAGCCTGGTTCTTCTCTAGGTTTCTTCCTAGGTTTTTGGCCTTTCTAGGGAGTTTTTCCTAGGGAGTTTTTCCTAGCCACCGTGCTTCTTTCACATGCTTTGCTTGCTGTTTGGGGTTTTAGGCTGGGTTTCTGTACAGCACTTTGAGAATATCAGCTGATGTACGAAGGGCTATATAAATACATTTGATTTGATTTGATATTCCCTTCCAAGAGCTCCCTGTATTCCCTTCCAAGAGCTCCCTGTATTCCCTTCCAAGTGCTCCCTGTATTCCCTTCCAAGAGCTCCCTGTATTCCATTCCAAGAGCTCCCTGTATTCCCTTCCTAGGGATCCCTGAATTCCATTCCAAGTGCTCCCTGAATTCCATTCCAAGTGCTCCCTGTATTCCCTTCCCAGAGCTCTCTGTATTCCATTCCAAGAGCTCCCTGTATTCCCTTCCAAGAGCTCCCTGTATTCCATTCCAAGAGCTCCCTGTATTCCATTCCAAGTGCTCCCTGTATTCCCTTCCAAGAGCTCCCTGTATTCCATTCCCAGTGCTCCCTGTATTCCATTCCAAGAGCTCCTGTCACGCCCTGACCATAGAGAGCCTTTTTATTCTCTATTTTGGTTAGGTCGGGGTGTGACTAGGGGGAGGTGTTTCTGGGATGGTATTGCGCCGTCGCAACCTTCGCTCTCTCTCTCCTGCTACTCTCTCCTCTTCCATCCTATCATCTCTTCCCTCTGCTCAATCCTTCTCCAACCAATCTCCTGATTCTGCCTCCTCAACCCTCCTCTCCTCCCTCTCTGCATCCTTTGACTCTCTATGTCCCCTATCCTCCCGGCCGGCTCGGTCCTCCCCTCCTGCTTCGTGGCTTGACGACTCACTGCGAGCTCACAGAACAGGGCTCCAGGCAGCCGAGCGGAAATGGAGGAAAACTCGCCTCCCTGCGGACCTGGCATCTTTTAACTCCCTCCTCTCTACATTTTCGTCCTCTGTTTCTGCTGCTAAAGCCACTTTCTACAACTCTAAATTCCAAGCATCTGCCTCTAACCCTAGGAAGCTCTTTGTCACCTTCTCCTCCCTCCTGAATCCTCCTCCCCCCTCCCTCCCTCTCTGCGGATGACTTCGTCAACCATTTTGCAAAGAAGGTCGACGACATCCGATCCTCATTTGTTAAGTCAAACGACACCGCTGGTCCTGCTCACATTGCCCTACCCTATGCTTTGACCTCTTTCTCCCCTCTCTCCAGATGAAATCTTGCGACTTGTGACGGCCGGCCGCCCAACAACCTGCCCGCTTGACCCTATCCCCTCCTCTCTTCTCCAGACCATTTCCGGAGACCTTCTCCCTTACCTCACCTCGCTCATCAACTCATCCCTGACCGCTGGCTACGTCCATTCCGTCTTCAAGAGAGCGAGAGTTGCACCGCTTCTCAAAAAACCTACACTCGATCCCTCCGATGTCAACAACTACAGACCAGTATCCCTTCTTTCCTTTCTCTCCAAAACTCTTGAGCGTGCCGTCCTTGGCCAGCTCTCTTGCTATCTCTCTCAGAATGACCTTCTTGATCCAAATCAGTCAGGTTTCAAGACTGGTCATTCAACTGAGACTGCTCTTCTCTGTGTCACGGAGGCTCTCCGCACTGCTAAAGCTAACTCTCTCTCCTCTGCTCTCATCCTTCTAGACCTATCTGCTGCCTTTGATACTGTGAACCATCAGATCCTCCTCTCCACCCTCTCCGAGTTGGGCATCGCCGGCGCTGCTCACTCTTGGATTGCGTCCCACCTGACAGGTCGCTCCTACCAGGTGGCGTGGCGAGAATCCGTCTCCGCACCACGTGCTCTCACCACTGGTGTCCCCCAGGGCTCAGTTCTAGGCCCTCTCCTATTCTCCCTATACACCAAGTCACTTGGCTCTGTCATATCCTCACATGGTCTCTCCTTTCATTGCTACACAGATGACACACAAATAATCTTCTCCTTTCCCCCTTCTGATAACCAGGTGGCGAATCGCATCTCTGCATGTCTGGCAGACATATCAGTGTGGATGACGGATCACCACCTCAAGCTGAACCTCGGCAAGACGGAGCTGCTCTTCCTCCCGGGGAAGGACTGTCCGTTACATGATCTCGCCATCACGGTTGACAACTCCATTGTGTCCTCCTCCCAGAGTGCTAAGAACCTTGACGTGACCCTGGACAACACCCTGTCGTTCTCCGCTAACATCAAGGCGGTGACCCGATCCTGTAGGTTCATGCTCTACAACATTCGCAGTGTACGACCCTGCATTACACAGGAAGCAGCGCAGGTCCTAATCCAGGCACTTGTCATCTCCCGTCTGGATTACTGCAACTCGCTGTTGGCGGGGCTCCCTGCCTGTGCCATTAAACCCCTACAACTCATCCAGAACGCCGCAGCCCGTCTGGTGTTCAACCTTCCCAAGTTCTCTCACATCACCCCGCTCCTCCGCACACTCCACTGGCTTCCAGTTGAAGCTCGCATCTGCTACAAGACCATGGTGCTTGCCTACGGAGCTGTGAGTGGAACGACACATCCGTACCTTCAGGCTCTGATCAGTCCCTACACCCAAACAAGGGCACTGCGTTCATCCACCTCTGGCCTGCTGGCCTCCCTACCTCTGCGGAAGCACAGTTTCCGCTCAGCCCAGTCAAAACTGTTCGCTGCTCTGGCACCCCAATGGTGGAACAAGCTCCCTCACGACGCCAGGACAGCGGAGTCAATCACCACCTTCCGGAGACACCTGAAACCCCACCTCTTTAAGGAATACCTGGGATGGGATGAAGTAATCCTTCTAACCCACCCCCCCCCCCAAAAAAGATATAGATGTACTATTCTAAAGTGGTTGTTCCACTGGATATCATAAGGTGAATGCACCAATTTGTAAGTCGCTCTGGATAAGAGTGTCTGCTAAATGACGTAAATGTAAATGTAAATGTATGTTGGCCTGGTATGGTTCCCAATCAGAGGCAGCTGTTTACAATTGTCTCTGATTGGGGATCATATTTAGGCAGCCATTTCCCCACTGTGTTTTGTGGGATCTTGTTTTGAGTTAGTGCATGTAGCACCTCTGATGTTACGGTTAGTTGTTTGTTTTCTTTTGTTTTGTAAGTTTCATTAAATAAAATATGTGGAACTCAGAGCACGCGGCGCCTTGGTCCGTCTCTCCACACAACCGTGACAGAAGATCCCACCACAACAGGACCAAGCAGCGTGTCCAGGAGGAGAAGGCATGCTGGACTTGGGAGGAGATATTGGATGGGAAGGGATCCTGGACTTGGGAGTAAATCCTGGCAGGACAGGATCGCCTTCCTTGGCGGCAGACGCAAGGAGAGAAGGGAGGACAGCGACGACGGGGTTCGCGGCCACAAAGACAGCCCAAAAGACAGCTAGATTTTTTGGGGGGGGGAGAGAGGGGGGGCACACGGGGTTGTCGGCGGAGCCGAGGAATGAGCCAGAGACCGTCAGTGAGTCGAAGGAGGAACTCGATGAAAGATTCTGGAGAGAGGTGGTGGCGATGAGAGTGCTGCAGCATGGGCGTGCTGAGGAGCGTGACCCCAGTCCGGTGTCATCGGCACCGGTTTCACGCATCTGGCCTCCAGTGTGCCTCCCCAGTCCAGTACGTCCTGTGTCTCCTCCACGCACTCGCCCTGAAGTGTGTGTCACCGTTCCGGTACAATTTGTGCCGGTTCTACGCACCAGGTCTCCAGTGCGCCTCCACAGTCCAGTAAGTCCTGTGCCTGCTCCCCGCACTCGCCGTGCGAAGTGTGCCACTAGTACAGCCTGTGACATCACTGGTACAGCCTGTCACACCACTAGTACAACCTGTCACATCGCTAGTACAGCCTGTCACATCGCTAGTACAGCCTGTCACACCACTAGTACAGCCTGTCACATCACTAGTACAGCCTGTCACACCACTAGTACAGCCTGTCACACCACTAGTACAGCCTGTCACATCACTAGTACAGCCTGTCACACTACTAGTACAGCCTGTCACACCACTAGTACAGCCTGTCACACCACTAGTACACCACTAGTACAGCCTGTCACACCACTAGTACAGCCTGTCACATCACTAGTACAGCCTGTCACACCACTAGTACAGCCTGTCACACCACTGGTACAGCCTGTCACACCACTGGTACAGCCTGTCACACCACTAGTACAGCCTGTCACACCACTAGTACAGCCTGTCACACCACTAGTACACCACTAGTACAGCCTGTCACACCACTAGTACAGCCTGTCACATCACTAGTACAGCCTGTCACATCACTAGTACAGCCTGTCACACCACTAGTACAGCCTGTCACACCACTAGTACAGCCTGTCACATCACTAGTACAGCCTGTCACACCACTAGTACAGCCTGTCACACCACTAGTACACCACTAGTACAGCCTGTCACACCACTAGTACAGCCTGTCACATCACTAGTACAGCCTGTCACATCACTAGTACAGCCTGTCACATCACTAGTACAGCCTGTCACATCACTAGTATAGCCTGTCACACCACTGGTACAGCCTGTCACATCACTAGTACAGCCTGTCACATCACTGGTACAGCCTGTCACACAACTAGTACAGCCTGTCACACAACTAGTACAGCCTGTCACACCACTAGTACAGCCTGTCACATCACTAGTACAGCCTGTCACACAACTAGTACAGCCTGTCACTCCACTAGTACAGCCTGTCACACCACTAGTACAGCCTGTCACACCACTAGTACAGCCTGTCACATCACTAGTACAGCCTGTCACACCACTGGTACAGCCTGTCACACCACTAGTACAGCCTGTCACATCCACTAGTACAGCCTGTCACACCACTAGTACAGCCTGTCACACCACTAGTACAGCCTGTCACATCACTGGTACAGCCTGTCACATCACCAGTACAGCCTGTCACGCCACCAGTACAGCCTGTCACACCACTAGTACAGCCTGTCACACCACTAGTACAGCCTGTCACATCACTAGTACAGCCTGTCACATCACTGGTACAGCCTGTCACATCACCAGTACAGCCTGTCACACCACCAGTACAGCCTGTCACATCACCAGTACAGCCTGTCACATCACTACTACAGCCAATAATAACATGGACTGAGGTTCAATGGATTGATAAGACACTGACGTTGAGTATACTGTAAGACTGGCTATATGGAAATCATATCACACACAGCCACAAATTCACGCACGCATGTACACACACTCAGACCTACACACACACGCATACACACACACTCAGACCTACACACACACACATACACACACACTCAGACCTACACACACACACATACACACACACTCAGACCTACACACACACACATACACACACACTCAGACCTACACACACACACACACACAAGACACACACACACACACTCAGACCTACACACACACACACTCAGACCTACACACACACACACACACACACACACACACACACACACACACACACACACACACACACACACACACACACACAGACACACACACACTCAGACCTACACACACACTCAGACCTACACACACACACACACACACACACACACACACACACTCAGACCTACACACACACACACACACACACACACACACTCAGACCTACACACACACTCAGACCTACACACACACTCAGACCTACACACACACTCACACACACTCAGACCAACACACACTCAGACCTACACACACACGCAGACCTACACACACACACACACACACACACACTACACACACTCAAACCTACACACACACGCAGACCTACACACACACTCAGACCTGCATGTACACACACACTCAGACCTACACACACACACACACACACTCAGACCTACACACACTCAGACCTACACACACACGCAGACCTACACACACACTCAGACCTACACACACACTCAGACCTGCATGTACACACACACTCAGACCTGCATGTACACACACACCACACACAGACACACACACACACACACACACACACACACACACACACACACACACTCAGACCAGCCCGAGACCAACCCGATACCAACCCGATACCAGCCTGATACCAACCTGATACCAACCCGATACCAGCCTGATACCAGCCTGATACCAACCTGATACCAACCCGATACCAGCCTGATACCAACCTGATACCAACCCGATACCAGCCTGATACCAACCTGATACCAACCCGATACCAGCCTGATACCAACCTGATACCAACCTGATACCAGCCTGATACCAACCTGATACCAACCTGATACCAGCCTGATACCAACCCGATACCAACCCGATACCAGCCTGATACCAACCTGATACCAACCTGATACCAACCTGATACCAACCTGATACCAACCCGATACCAACCCGATACCAACCCGATACCAGCCCGATACCAACCCGATACCAACCCGATACCAGCCCGATACCAACCCGCGATACCAACCTGATACCAGCCCGATACCAACCTGATACCAACCTGATACCAACCCGATACCAACCTGATACCAGCCCGATACCAACCCGATACCAACCTGATACCAACCTGATACCAACCTGATACCAACCTGATACCAACCCGATACCAACCTGATACCAACCTGATACCAACCTGATACCAGCCTGATACCAACCTGATACCAGCCCGATACCAACCTGATACCAACCTGATACCAGCCCGATACCAACCCGATACCAGCCTGATACCAACCTGATACCAGCCCGATACCAACCTGATACCAGCCTGATACCAACCTGATACCAACCTGATACCAACCTGATACCAACCTGATACCAACCTGATACCAACCTGATACCAACCCGATACCAGCCTGATACCAACCTGATACCAGCCCGATACCAACCTGATACCAGCCTGATACCAACCTGATACCAACCTGATACCAGCCTGATACCAACCCGATACCAGCCTGATACCAACCTGATACCAGCCTGATACCAACCCGATACCAGCCCGATACCAACCCGATACCAACCCGATACCAACCCGATACCAGCCCGATACCAGCCTGATACCAACCTGATACCAACCCGATACCAGCCTGATACCAACCCGATACCAACCCGATACCAACCTGATACCAACCCGATACCAACCTGATACCAACCCGATACCAACCTGATACCAACCCGATACCAGCCCGATACCAGCCTGATACCAACCTGATACCAACCTGATACCAACCTGATACCAGCCTGATACCAACCCGATACCAACCCGATACCAGCCCGATACCAACCCGATACCAACCTGATACCAACCCGATACCAGCCTGATACCAACCTGATACCAACCTGATACCAACCTGATACCAACCTGATACCAACCTGATACCAACCTGATACCAACCTGATACCAGCCTGATACCAACCTGATACCAACCCGATACCAACCTGATACCAACCTGATACCAACCTGATACCAACCTGATACCAACCTGATACCAGCCTGATACCAACCTGATACCAACCTGATACCAACCTGATACCAACCCGATACCAACCCGATACCAACCTGATACCAACCCGATACCAACCTGATACCAACCCGATACCAACCTGATACCAACCCGATACCAGCCCGATACCAGCCTGATACCAACCTGATACCAACCTGATACCAACCTGATACCAGCCTGATACCAACCCGATACCAACCCGATACCAGCCCGATACCAACCCGATACCAACCTGATACCAGCCCGATACCAACCTGATACCAACCCGATACCAACCCGATACCAACCCGATACCAGCCCGATACCAACCCGGCGATACCAACCTGATACCAGCCCGATACCAACCTGATACCAACCTGATACCAACCCGATACCAACCTGATACCAGCCTGATACCAGCCCGATACCAACCCGATACCAGCCTGATACCAACCCGATACCAGCCCGATACCAGCCCGATACCAACCTGATACCAACCTGATACCAACCTGATACCAACCTGATACCAACCCGATACCAACCCGATACCAGCCCGATACCAACCTGATACCAACCTGATACCAACCCGATACCAGCCTGATACCAACCTGATACCAGCCTGATACCAACCTGATACCAACCTGATACCAACCTGATACCAACCCGATACCAGCCTGATACCAACCTGATACCAGCCTGATACCAACCCGATACCAGCCCGATACCAGCCCGATACCAACCCGATACCAACCCGATACCAGCCCGATACCAGCCTGATACCAACCTGATACCAGCCCGATACCAACCTGATACCAGCCTGATACCAACCTGATACCAGCCTGATACCAACCTCATACATACAACAACATACAGATACAACATACATACCACCTGATACCAGCCGATACAACCCGATACATACATACATACATACATACATACATACATACATACATACATACATACATACATACATACATACATACATACATACATACATAGAAGCCTAGAATTCCATACGAAAGACACAGCACGTTGTGTTTTACTAGAGTACTGAGCTAATGTGCAACTGTAGGCTTGTCACAGCCTGTTTCTTACATCCTTTTTACATATAGTGTCACCCAGTGTCACCTCATTCATTGTGCACTGGATGATTGTCCTTGAATGGATACACCAACATTTTGATCACACATCCATGTCATTTATCCAAAATATGTCCACTTGCATATGCACATTGTCGTTTACTAACAATAGATTACTTCCCACATGAATAAATGAATGTATGCGGTCCATAAATTATTGACACAGTTTTCACTGCTGCCTGCTGCAAACATCACATCACCTATAGTGATGTGGGTGGATATGCTCTCTCCTCTTCCATCTGTCTGGTGGACAAGCTCGACCTCGATGCATTATTACATGCAGGCTAGCACACATCCACTGCGGATATGTTGGATCTCCGATCATTAATTGCGCTATTTCATAGGGGGGACCAGATAATGCACAGGAACAACGGATGACAGCGAATAAAATGAATCCATATTGACTTACCCAGGAGCACACTGGTTTTATCCATGTACATCGCGCAGCAAAACACAAATCCAGTCATTAAAAAAAAACGAACGGGAGACAGAATTCCCCCAATCGCGACGGAATGAGAACCTAGACGATGGGACCGAGCCACACAGTTAAGGCTGTATTCCTAAAGCAATCCTTGGCTGTTCTGTCCGCCGCCGAGGAACAGACAGCTAGACTACGTAAAAATATATAGGTTAGATAATGTAGGTTAAACGGTTGAGAGTGGGCTAAGGCAGTCGGGATTGCACTCCCTGATCGTCAGAGCGTTGTTAATAAGCAGCAGCGGCATCCTCAGCTCACTAGTGGCAAACCGCAGGGATGCTATTAGCACCATCAAGCACCCGAAAGATTTTTCCTCTTGACGACAGGTTCGACTCGTAAAAACACCACGGAGAGCCTTTTCTAATCTATAGTGTTACAAATGTGGCGCGTGATACTCCATCAATGAAGGCAATTGTACAACAACAACAACAACAAAAAATTAAAATAAGACTCAACGGATAATAAACAAAAATCTTGCACTGCTGTGCGGCCCCCCACCCCTCTCTCTCTCTACTCTCTGCTGCTGTGCGGCCCCCCACCCCTCTCTCTCTCTACTCTCTGCTGCTGTGCGGCCCCCCACCCCTCTCTCTCTCTACTCTCTGCTGCTGTGCGGCCCCCCACCCCTCTCTCTCTCTACTCTCTGCTGCTGTGGCCCCCCACCCCCTCTCTCTCTACTCTCTGCTGCTGTGCGCCCCCCACCCCTCTCTCTCTCTACTGTCTGCTGCTGTGGCCCCCCACCCCTCTCTCTCTCTACTCTCTGCTGCTGTGGCCCCCACCCCTCTCTCTCTACTGTCTGCTGCTGTGCGGCCCCCACCCCTCTCTCTCTACACTCTGCTGTGCGCCCCCACCCCTCTCTCTCTCTACTCTCTGCTGCTGTGCGCCCCCACCCTCTCTCTCTACTGTCTGCTGCTGTGTGGCCCCCCCACCCCTCTCTCTCTACACTCTGCTGCTGTGCGGCCCCCCACCCTCTCTCTCTCTACTGTCTGCTGCTGTGCGGCCCCCCACCCCTCTCTCTCTCTACTGTCTGCTGCTGTGCGGCCCCCACCCCTCCCTCTCTCTACTCTCTGCTGCTGTGCGGGCCCCCACCCCTCTCTCTCTACTGTCTGCTGCTGTGCGGCCCCCCACCCCTCTCTCTACTGTCTGCTGCTGTGCGGCCCCCACCCCTCTCTCTCTACTGTCTGCTGCTGTGCGGCCCCCCACCCTCTCTCTCTACTGTCTGCTGCTGTGTGGCCCCCCACCCCTCTCTCTCTACTCTCTGCTGCTGTGCGGCCCCCACCCCTCTCTCTCTACTCTCTGCTGCTGTGCGGCCCCCACCCCTCTCTCTCTACTCTCTGCTGCTGTGCGGCCCCCCACTCCTCTCTCTCTACTGTCTGCTGCTGTGCGGCCCCCCACACCTCTCTCTCGCCTCTCCGCTGCTGTGACACAGAGCGCCAGAGCGCAGCATCATATTGTCAGCCCCGTTTCAGATGCGATATGACCCAAGCCTCGGCAGAGCCTCCTTCCCTTTCATCCTTTCCTCTCTCACACCCCTCCGGTCTCTCCCTTCATCTATCTCACTCTGACATCCTCCCTCCCTCCATCTTTCTCACTCTGAAATCCTCCCTTCATCTATCTCACTCTGAAATCCTCCCTTCATCTATCTCACTCTGAAATCCTCCCTCCATCTATCTCACTCTGAAATCCTCCCTTCATCTATCTCACTGACATTCTCCATCCCTCCATCTATCTCACTCTGAAAACCTCCCTCCATCTATCTCACTCTGAAATCCTCCCTCCATCTATCTCACTCTGAAATCCTCCCTTCATCTCTCACTCTGAAATCATCCCTTCATCTATCTCACTGACATTCTCCCTCCCTCCATCTATCTCACTCTGAAATCCTCCCTTCATCTATCTCACTCTGAAATCCTCCCTCCATCTATCTTACTCTGAAATCCTCCCTCCATCTATCTCACTCTGACATCCTCCCTTCATCTATCTCACTCTGAAATCCTCCCTTCATCTATCTCACTCTGAAATCCTCCCTCCATCTATCTCACTCTGAAATCCTCCCTCCATCTATCTCACTCTGAAATCCTCCATCTATCTCACTCTGAAATCCTCCCTCCATCTCTCACTCTGACATCCTCCCTTCATCAATCTCACTCTGAAATCCTCCCTCCATCTATCTCACTCTGACATTCTCCCTCCATCTATCTCACTCTGACATCCTCCCTTCCTCTATCTCACTCTGAAATCCTCCCTTCATCTATCTCACTCTAACATTCTCCCTCCCTCCATCTATCTCACTCTGACATCCTCCCTCCATCTATCTCACTCTGACATCCTCCCTTCCTCTATCTCACTCTGCAATCCTCCCTCCATCTATCTCACTCTGAAATCCTCCCTTCATCTATCTCACTCTGAAATCCTCCCTCCATCTATCTCACTCTGAAATCCTCCCTCCATCTATCTCACTCTGAACTCCTCCCTCCATCTATCTCACTCTGAAATCCTCCCTTCATCTCTCACTCTGAAATCCTCCCTTCATCTATCTCACTCTGACATCCTCCCTCCCTCCATCTATCTCACTCTGACATCCTCCCTTCATCTATCTCACTCTGAAATCCTCCCTTCATCTATCTCACTCTGAAATCCTCCCTCCATCTATCTCACTCTGAAATCCTCCCCATCTTTCTCACTCTGAAATCCTCCATCTATCTCACTCTGACATCCTCCCTTCATCAATCTCACTCTGAAATCCTCCCTCCATCTATCTCACTCTGACATTCTCCCTTCATCTATCTCACTCGGACACCCTCCCTCCATCTATCTCACTCTGACATCCTCCCTCCATCTATCTCACTCTGACATCCACCCTTCATCTATCTCACTCTGAAATCCTCCCTCCATCTATCTCACTCTGAAATCCTCCCTTCATCTATCTCACTCTGAAATCCTCCCTTCATCTCTCTCACTCTAACATTCTCCCTCCCTCTATCTATCTCACTCTGACATCCTCCCTCCATCTATCTCACTCTGACATCCTCCCTTCCTCTATCTCACTCTGAAATCCTCCCTCCATCTCTCACTCTGACATCCTCCCTTCATCAATCTCACTCTGAAATCCTCCCTCCATCTATCTCACTCTGACATTCTCCCTTCATCTATCTCACTCGGACACCCTCCCTCCATCTATCTCACTCTGACATCCTCCCTCCATCTATCTCACTCTGACACTACCCTTCATCTATCTCACTCTGAAATCCTCCCTCCATCTATCTCACTCTGAAATCCTCCCTTCATCTATCTCACTCTGAAATCCTCCCTTCATCTCTCTCACTCTAACATTCTCCCTCCCTCTATCTATCTCACTCTGACATCCTCCCTCCATCTATCTCACTCTGACATCCTCCCTTCCTCTATCTCACTCTGAAATCCTCCCTCCATCTCTCACTCTGACATCCTCCCTTCATCAATCTCACTCTGAAATCCTCCCTCCATCTCTCTCACTCTAACATTCTCCCTCCCTCTATCTATCTCACTCTGACATCCTCCCTCCATCTATCTCACTCTGACATCCTCCCTTCCTCTATCTCACTCTGAAATCCTCCCTCCATCTATCGCACTCTGAAATCCTCCCTTCATCTATCTCACTCTAAAATCCTCCCTTCATCTCTCTCACTCTAACATTCTCCCTCCCTCCATCTATCTCACTCTGACATCCTCCCTCCATCTATCTCACTCTGAAATCCTCCCTTCCTCTATCTCACTCTAACATTCTCCCTCCCTCCATCTATCTCACTCTGACATCCTCCCTTCCTCTATCTCACTCTGCAATCCTCCCTCCATCTATCTCACTCTGAAATCCTCCCTCCATCTATCTCACTCTGAAATCCTCCCTCCATCTATCTCACTCTGAAATCTTCCCTCCATCTATCTCACTCTGAACTCCTCCCTCCATCTATCTCACTCTGAAATCCTCCCTTCATCTCTCACTCTGAAATCCTCCCTTCATCTATCTAACTGACATTCTCCCTCCCTCCATCTATCTCACTCTGACATCCTCCCTTCATCTATCTCACTCTGAAATCCTCCCTCCATCTATCTCACTCTGAAATCCTCCCTTCATCTATCTCATTCTGAAATCCTCCCTTCATCGATCTCACTCTGAAATCCTCCCTCCATCTATCTCACTCTGAAATCCTCCCTTCATCTATCTCACTCTGAAATCCTCCCTTCATCTATCTCACTCTGAACTCCTCCCTCCATCTATCTCACTCTGAAATCCTCCCTTCATCTCTCACTCTGAAATCCTCCCTTCATTATTTTACTATCATTCATTAAAATATTTATATTCGCCCACACCCTCACCTGAGCTACAGGAAGGCTATCTCACTGACATTCTCCCTCCCTCCATCTATCTCACTCTGACATCCTCCCTTCATCTATCTCACTCTGAAATCCTCCCTTCATCTATCTCACATTGAAATCCTCCCTCCATCTATCTCACTCTGAAATCCTCACTTCATCTATCTCACTCTGAAATCCTCCCTTCATCTATCTCACTGTGACATCCTCCCTTCCTCTATCTCACTCTGCAATCCTCCCTCCATCTATCGCACTCTGAAATCCTCCCTTCATCTATCTCACTCTGAAATCCTCCCTCCATCTATCTCACTCTGAAATCCTCCCTCCATCTATCTCACTCTGAAATCCTCCCTCCATCTATCTCACTCTGAACTCCTCCCTCCATCTATCTCACTCTGAAATCCTCCCTTCATCTCTCATTCTGAAATCTTCCCTCCATCTATCTCACTCTGAAATCCTCCCTTCATCTATCTCACTGACATTCTACCTCCATCTATCTCACTCTGAAATCCTCCCTTCATCTATCTCACTCTAACATTCTCCCTCCCTCCATCTATCTCACTCTGACATCCTCCCTTCATTTATCTCACTCTGACATCCTCCCTTCATCTATCTCACTCTGAAATCCTCCCTTCATCTATCTCACTCTAACATTCTCCCTCCCTCCATCTATCTCACTCTGACATCCTCCCTCCATCTATATCACACTGACATCCTCCCTCCATCTCTCACTCTGAAATCCTCCCTCCATCTCTCACTCTGAAATCCTCCCTCCATCTATCTCACTCTGAAATCCTCCCTCCATCTATCTCACTCTGAAATCCTCCCTCCATCTATCTCACTCTGAAATCCTCCCTCCATCTATCTCACTCTGAAATCCTCCCTCCATCTATCTCACTCTGACATCCTCCCTTCATCTATCTCACTCTGAAATCCTCCCTCCATCTATCTCACTCTGAAATCCTCCCTCCATCTCACTCTGCAATCCTCCCTCCATCTATCTCACTCTGATATCCTCCCTTCATCTATCTCACTCTGAAATCCTCCCTCCATCTATCTCACTCTGAAATCCTCCCTTCATGTATCTCACTCTGAAATCCTCCCTTCATCTATCTCACTCTGACATCCTCCCTTCATCCATCTCACTCTGAAATCCTCCCTTCATCTATCTCACTCTGACATCCTCCTTTCATTTATCTCACTCTGAAATCTTCAGTCTATCTCACTCTGACATCCTCCCTTCATCTATCTCACTCTGAAATCCTCCCTTCATCTATCTCACTCTGAAATCCTCCCTTCATCTATCTCACTCTGCAATCCTCCCTCCATCTATCTCACTCTGAAATCCTCCCTCCATCTATCTCACTCTGAAATCCTCCCTTCATCTATCTCACTCTGAAATCCTCCCTTCATCTATCTCACTCTGAAATCCTCCCTTCATCTATCTCACTCTGAAATCCTCCCTCCATCTATCTCACTCTGAAATCCTCCCTCCATCTCACTCTGCAATCCTCCCTCCATCTATCTCACTCTGAAATCCTCCCTTCATCTATCTCACTCTGAAATCCTCCCTTCATCTATCTCACTCTGACATTCTCCCTCTATCTATCTCACTCTGAAATCCTCCCTTCATCTATCTCACTCTGACATTCCCTTCATCTCTCACTCTGACATCCTCCCTCCCTCCCTCTATCTATCTCACTCTGACAAACTCCCTTAATCTATCTCACTCTGAAATCCTCCCTCCATCTATCTCACTCTGACATTCTCCCTTCATCTATCTCACTCTGACACCTCTCCTCCATCTATCTCACTCTGAAATCCTCCCTTCATCTATCTCACTCTGACATCCTCCCTTCATCTATCTCACTCTGAAATCCTCCCTTCATCTATCTCACTCTGAAATCCTCCCTTCATCTATCTCACTCTGAAATCCTCCCTTCATCTATCTCACTCTGAACATTCTCCTCCTTCATCTATCTCACTCTGAAATCCTCCCTTCATCTATCTCACTCTGAAATCCTCCCTTCATCTATCTCACTCTGAAATCCTCCCTTCATCTATCTCACTCTGAAATCCTCCCTTCATCTATCTCACTCTGAAATCCTCCCTTCATCTATCTCACTCTGACATTCTCCCTTCATCTATCTCACTCTGAAACCCTCCCTTCATCTATCTCACTCTGAAATCCTCCCTCCATCTATCTCACTCTGAAATCCTCCCTTCATCTATCTCACTCTGAAATCCTCCCTCCATCTATCTCACTCTGAAATCCTCCCTTCATCTATCTCACTCTGAAATCCTCCCTTCATCTATCTCACTCTAACATTCTCCCTCCCTCCATCTATCTCACTCTGAAATCCTCCCTCCATCTATCTCACTCTGAAATCCTCCCTTCATCTATCTCACTCTGAACATCTCCTCCCTTCATCTATCTCACTCTGAAATCCTCCCTTCATCTATCTCACTCTGAAATCCTCCCTTCATCTATCTCACTCTGAAATCCTCTCCTCCATCTATCTCACTCTGAAATCCTCCCTCCATCTATCTCACTCTGAAATCCTCCCTCCATCTATCTCACTCTGAAATCTTCCCTCCATCTATCTCACTCTGAACTCCTCCCTCCATCTATCTCACTCTGAAATCCTCCCTTCATCTTCTCACTCTGAAATCCTCCCTTCATCTATCTAATCTGACATTCTCCTCCCTCCATCTATCTCACATCCTCCCTTCATCTATCTCACTCTGAAATCCTCCCTCCATCTATCTCACTCTGAAATCCTCCCTTCATCTATCTCATTCTGAAATCCTCCCTTCATCGATCTCACTCTGAAATCCTCCCTCCATCTATCTCACTCTGAAATCCTCCCTTCATCTATCTCACTCTGAAATCCTCCCTTCATCTATCTCACTCTGAACTCCTCCCTCCATCTATCTCACTCTGAAATCCTCCCTTCATCTCTCACTCTGAAATCCTCCCTTCATCTATTTTACATTTACATTTTAGTCATTTAGCAGACGCTCTTATCTAGTCTTACTGTGAACATACATTTCATCAATTTCATAAATTTTCTTGCTGGCCCCTCTGAATCTAACCCCACCTCTTGCCCATGCTCTACCAACTGAGCTACAGGGAAGGCTATCTCACTGACATTCTCCCTCCCTCCATCTATCTCACTCTGACATCCTCCCTTCATCTATCTCACTCTGAAATCCTCCCTTCATCTATCTCACATTGAAATCCTCCCTCCATCTATCTCACTCTGAAATCCTCACTTCATCTATCTCACTCTGAAATCCTCCCTTCATCTATCTCACTGTGACATCCTCCCTTCCTCTATCTCACTCTGCAATCCTCCCTCCATCTATCGCACTCTGAAATCCTCCCTTCATCTATCTCACTCTGAAATCCTCCCTTCATCTATCTCACTCTGAAATCCTCCCTCCATCTATCTCACTCTGAAATCCTCCCTCCATCTATCTCACTCTGAACTCCTCCCTCCATCTATCTCACTCTGAAATCCTCCCTTCATCTCTCATTCTGAAATCTTCCCTCCATCTATCTCACTCTGAAATCCTCCCTTCATCTATCTCACTCTGACATTCTACCTCCATCTATCTCACTCTGAAATCCTCCCTTCATCTATCTCACTCTAACATTCTCCCTCCTCCATCTATCTCACTCTGACATCCTCCCTTCATCTATCTCACTCTGACATCCTCCCTTCATCTATCTCACTCTGAAATCCTCCCTTCATCTATCTCACTCTAACATTCTCCCTCCCTCCATCTATCTCACTCTGACATCCTCCCTCCATCTATATCACACTGAAATCCTCCCTCCATCTCTCACTCTGAAATCCTCCCTCCATCTCTCACTCTGACATCCTCCCTTCATCTATCTCACTCTGAAATCCTCCCTCCATCTATCTCACTCTGAAATCCTCCCTCCATCTATCTCACTCTGAAATCCTCCCTCCATCTATCTCACTCTGAAATCCTCCCTCCATCTATCTCACTCTGACATCCTCCCTTCATCTATCTCACTCTGAAATCCTCCCTCCATCTATCTCACTCTGAAATCCTCCCTTCATCTATCTCACTCTGAAATCCTCCCTCCATCTATCTCACTCTGATATCCTCCCTTCATCTATCTCACTCTGAAATCCTCCCTCCATCTATCTCACTCTGAAATCCTCCCTTCATCTATCTCACTCTGAAATCCTCCCTTCATCTATCTCACTCTGACATCCTCCCTTCATCTATCTCACTCTGAAATCCTCCCTTCATCTATCTCACTCTGACTTCCTCCTTTCATTTATCTCACTCTGAAATCTTCCATCTATCTCACTCTGACATCCTCCCTTCATCTATCTCACTCTGAAATCCTCCCTTCATCTATCTCACTCTGAAATCCTCCCTTCATCTATCTCACTCTGAAATCCTCCCTCCATCTATCTCACTCTGAAATCCTCCCTCCATCTATCTCACTCTGAAATCCTCCCTTCATCTATCTCACTCTGAAATCCTCCCTTCATCTATCTCACTCTGAAATCCTCCCTTCATCTATCTCACTCTGAAATCCTCCCTCCATCTATCTCACTCTGAAATCCTCCCTCCATCTCACTCTGAAATCCTCCCTTCATCTATCTCACTCTGAAATCCTCCCTTCATCTATCTCACTCTGAAATCCTCCCTTCATCTATCTCACTCTGAAATCCTCCCTTCATCTATCTCACTCTGAAATCCTCCCTTCATCTATCTCACTCTGAAATCCTCCCTTCATCTATCTCACTCTGAAATCATCCCTTCATCTATCTCACTCTGAAATCCTCCCTCCATCTATCTCACTCTGAAATCCTCCCTCCGTCTATCTCACTCTGAAATCCTCCCTCCATCTATCTCACTCTGAAATCCTCCCTCCGTCTATCTCACTCTGAAATCCTCCCTCCATCCATCTATCTCACTCTGAAATCCTCCCTCCATCCATCTCACTCTGAAATCCTCCCTCCATCTATCTCACTCTGAAATCCTCCCTCCATCTCACTCTGAAATCCTCCCTTCATTTATCTCACTCTGAAATCCTCCCTCTATCTATCTCACTCTGAAAACCTCCCTTCATCTATCTCACTCTGACATCCTCCCTTCATCTATCTCACTCTGACATCCTCCCTTCATCTATCTCACTCTGACATCTTCCCTTCATCTATCTCCGTTTCCTTGACAACACATTTGAGGTACAGAATATCTGTTTGGTTCTCTGCGATCAGCAACACACCCCCTGTAGACAGACATGCTGCTCCATCATGCCACTATTGTTGTAGATGAAGTATAGGTCTCATTGGCTAGCGAGATTTCAACCATGCCACTATTGAAAATGATAGTAGCCGTATTGCCTTATTAATTAGCTGTTTCCTGATAGTCATTATCGATGGCACAACCTTTCCCACAGACAGGTGACAGTGACAGAACACATCTCAGCTAACTAACAGATTGGGGGGGGGGTGAGAGAGACGTGTGTGTGTGTGTGTGTGTGTGAGAGAGATTGTGTGTGCATGCGTCGGTGTGTGAGAGAGACGTGTGTGTGTGTGTGTGTGAGAGAGAGACGTGTGTGTGTGTGTGTGTGTGAGAGAGACGTGTGTGTGTGTGTGTGTGTGTGTGTGTGTGTGTGTGTGTGTGTGTGTGTGAGAGAGACGTGTGTGTGTGTGTGTGGCTGTCATAGATAGTAGGAATTATAGGGCTTCTCACCCTCCTTACCTCTCCTTGGCCAGGGTCAGGTCACCCTGCTGGGGGGTACTGAGTGAGCAACTCTCCCTTCCAGCCCTGGCTCTCTCTACAGCCACTAAATGGAGAGATTTACCCTCTGATTTCCCCAGACAGAGTGCCATCTGCCCACTGTCACCACACCCACACACAATACGACAACGGAACATGCAACACCATGCTAAGATTAAGACAAACACAGAGAGACGAACACACTCACACACATACATAGCCTATTGTACTGTAGACACAAATATAAACAAACACAAATGGTAACACACACACACACACACACAACCCCCCCACACACACCCACACACAGAATTTAATCTGCCATAAGCTGTGACCGTGACCGTGACCGTGCCAAATACATCTGATTTGCTGTCACTGCTCTACAGAAAGGCAACAGGATGCTTCACAACAACTACACATCGATCAAATTTCAATCCAATTTATTGATAAAGCCCTTCTTACATCAGCTGATGTCTCAAAGTGCTGTACAGAAACCCAGCCTAAAACCCCCCCAAACAGCAAGCAATGCAGGTGTAGAAGCACGGTGGCTAGGAAAAACTCCCTAGAAAGGCCAAAACCTAGGAAGAAACCTAGAGAGGAACCAGACTATGAGGGGTGGCCAGTGAACAAACCCTTTTAAACCCACTATAACCCTAACACAATCACAGTACCCATCTCAATTACTATGTATGCCATAAGGACATAATGTGATTGGCTTTAAATAAACCTTAAAATCTTTAGGCATGGTCTGTCCTCCCAAATGGACACCCTTTATACAGGTGCTGGATATTAATTTGATCATTCCGTTGTCGCTCAGAATTTGAGCGAGGTTGGGCACTGATGTTGGGCGATTAGGCCTGGCTCGCAGTTCGGCGTTCAAATTCATCCCAAACGTGTTCGATGGGGTTGAGGTCAGGGCTCTGTGCAGGCCAGTCAAGTTCTTACACACCGATCTCGACAAACCATTTCTTTATGGACCACGTTTTGTGCACGGGGGCATTGTCATGCTGAAACAGGAAAGGGCGTTCCCCAAACTGCTGCCACAAAGTTGGAAGCACAGAATTGTCTAGAACAGTGGTTCCCAAACTTTTCATAGTCCCGTATCCCTTCAAACATTCAACCTCCAGCTGTACCCCCCTCTAGCATCAGGGTCAGCGTACTCCCAAATGTTGTTTTTTGACATCATTGTAAGCCTGCCTCACACACACACGATACAATACATTTATTAAACATAAGAATGAGTGTGAGTTGTTGTCACAACCCGGCTCGTGGGAAGTGACAAAGAGCTCTTATAGGACCAGGGCACAAATAATAATATAATAATAATCAATTATTATAATTTTGCTTTTTATTTAAACATTTTACATATAAAACCTCAGTTGTTCATCGTAAATGGTGAATAACTCACCACAGGTTAATGAGAAGGGTGTGCTTGAAAGGATGCACAGAACTCTGTAATGTTGGGTTGTATTGGAGAGAGACTCAGTCTTAAATCATTTTCCACACACACTCTGTGCCTGTATTTAGTTTTCATGCTAGTGAGGGCCGAGAAACCACTCTCATTTAGGTACGTGGTTGCAAAAGGCATCAGTGTCTTAACAGCGCGATTTGCCAAGGCAGGATACTCTGAGCTCAGCCCAATCCAGAAATCTGGCAGTAGCTTCTGATTAAGTTCAATTTTCACAGAACCGCTTGTTGCAATTTCGATGAGGCTCTCTTGTTCAGATATGGGTAAGTGGACTGGTGGCAGGGCATGAAAGGGATAACGAATCCAGTTGTTTGTGTCGTCCGTTTTGGGAAAGTACCTGCGTAAATGCGCACCCAAATCACTCAGGTGCTTTGCTATATCACACTTGACATTGTCCGTAAGCTTGAGTTCATTTGCACACAAAAAATCATACAATGATGGAAAGGCCTGTGTGTTGTCCTTGTTAATGCAGACAGAGAAGAGCTCCAACTTCTAAATCATAGCCTCAATTTTGTCCCGCACATTGAATATTCCGTTTAAAGTCGGAAGTTTACATACAACTTAGCCAAATACATTTAGACTCAGTTCTTCACAATTGCTGACATTTAATCCTAGTAAAAATTCCCTGTCTTAGGTCAGTTAGGATCACCACTTTATTTTAAGAATGTGAAATGTCAGAATAATAGAAGAGAGAATGATTTATTTCAGCTTTTATTTAATTCATCACATTCCCAGTGGGTCAGAAGTTTACATACACTCAATTAGTATTTGGTAGCATTGCCTTCAAATTGTTTAACATGGGTCAAACGTTTTGGGTAGCCTTCCACAAGCTTCCCACAATAAGTTGGGTGAATTTTGGCCCATTCCTCCTGACAGAGCTGGTGTAACTGAGTCAGGTTTGTAGGCCTCCTTGCTCGCACACGCATTTTCAGTTCTGCCCACAAATGTTCTATAGGATTGAGGTCAGGGCTTTGTGATGGTCACTCCAATACCTTGACTGTGTTGTCCTTTTAACCATTTTGCCACAACTTTGGAAGTATGCTTGGTGCCATTGTCCATTTGGAAGACCCATTTGCAACCAAGCTTTAACTTCCTGACTGATGTCTTGAGATGTTGCTTCAATATATCCACATACTTTTCCTTCCTCGTGATGCTGAAGGTGAAGTTATTAATTAAACTTTGGATGATGGTATCAATACACAAAGATACAGGCGTCCTTCCGTTGCCTTTAATGGCCTTTAATTACTTGTTACTTTTATTTCTTATTCTTATCCATATTGTTTTTCAACTGCATTGTTGGTTCGGGGCTCGTAAGTAAGCATTTCACTGTAAGATCTACATCTGTTGTATTCAGCATTTCACTGTAAGATCTACACCTGTTGTATTCAGCATTTCACTGTGAGGTCTACTACACCTGTTGTATTCAGCATTTCACTGTAAGATCTACATCTGTTGTATTCAGCATTTCACTGTGAGGTCTACTACACCTGTTGTATTCAGCATTTCACTGTAAGGTCTACTACACCTGTTGTATTCAGCATTTCACTGTAAGGTCTACTACACCTGTTGTATTCAGCATTTCACTGTAAGGTCTACTACACCTGTTGTATTCAGCATTTCACTGTGAGGTCTACTACACCTGTTGTATTCAGCATTTCACTGTGAGGTCTACTACACCTGTTGTATTCAGCATTTCACTGTGAGGTCTACTACACCTGTTGTATTCAGCATTTCACGGTAAGGTCTACTACACCTGTTGTATTCAGCATTTCACTGTAAGGTCTACTACACCTGTTGTATTCAGCATTTCACTAAGGTCTACTACACCTGTTGTATTCAGCATTTCACTGTAAGGTCTACTACACCTGTTGTATTCAGCATTTCACTGTAAGGTCTACTACATCTGTTGTATTCAGCATTTCACTGTGAGGTCTACTACACCTGTTGTATTCAGCATTTCACTGTAAGGTCTACTACACCTGTTGTATTCAGCATTTCACTGTAAGGTCTACTACACCTGTTGTATTCAGCATTTCACTGTAAGGTCTACTACACCTGTTGTATTCAGCATTTCACTGTGAGGTCTACACCTGTTGTATTCAGCATTTCACTGTGAGGTCTACCTACACCTGTTGTATTCAGCATTTCACTGTAAGGTCTACTACACCTGTTGTATTCAGCATTGCACTGTAAGGTCTACTACACCTGTTGTATTCAGCATTTCACTGTGAGGTCTACTACACCTGTTGTATTCAGCATTTCACTGTAAGGTCTACTACGCCTGTTGTATTCAGCATTTCACTGTGAGGTCTACTACACCTGTTGTATTCAGCATTTCACGGTAAGGTCTACTACACCTGTTGTATTCAGCATTTCACTGTAAGGTCTACTACACCTGTTGTATTCAGCATTTCACTGTGAGGTCTACTACACCTGTTGTATTCAGCATTTCACTGTAAGATCTACACCTGTTTTATTCGGCGCATGTGACTAATACAATTTGATTTGATTTGAGAGGAAGGAAACCCCTCAGGGATTTTACCATGAGGCCAATGGTGACTTTAAAACAGTTACAGAGTTTAATGGCTGTGATAGGAGAAAACTAAGGATGGATCAACATTGTAGTTACTCCACAACACTAACTTAATTGACAGAGTGAAAAGAAGGAAGCTTGTACAGAATACAAATATTCCAAAACATGCATCCTGTTCGCAATAAGGCACTAAAGTAATAATGAAAAAGACATGTGGTAAAGCAATTCACTTTTTGTCCGGAATACAAAGTGTTATGTTTGTGGCAAATCCATTACAACACATTACTGAGTACCACTCTCCATATTTTCAAGCATATCGGTGGCTGCATCATGTTATGGGTATGCTTGTAATCGTTAAGGACTGGGGAGTTTTTCAGGATAAAAAATAAATAAACGGAATGGAGACAAGCACAGGCAAAATCCTACAGGAATACCTGACTTAAATGTGCTTGAAAATCTATGACTTAAAAATGGATGTCTAGCGATGATCAACAACCAATTTGACAGATCTTGAACCACCCGCCAACCCCTCTTTTTACTCTACTGCTACTCTCTGTTCATCATATATGCATAGTCACTTTAACCATATCTACATGTACATACTACCTCAATCAGACTGACTAACCGGTGTCTGTATATAGCCTCGCTACTGTATATAGCCTCTCTCCTGTATATAGCCTCTCTATTGTATATAGACTCTCTACTGTATATAGCCTCACTACTGTATATAGCCTCACTATTGTATATAGCCTCTCTACTGTATATAGCCTCTCTACTGTATATAGCCTCTCTACTGTATATAGCCTCTCTATTGTATATAGCCTCTCTACTGTATATAGCCTCTCTACTGTATATAGCCTCTCTACTGTATATAACCTCTCTATTGTATATAGCATCGCTACTGTATATAGCCTCTCTACTGTATATAGCCTCTCTACTGTATATAGCCTCTCTACTGTATATAGCCTCTCTACTGTATATAGCCTCTCTACTGTATATAACCTCTCTACTGTATATAGCCTCTCTACTGTATATAGCCTCTCTACTGTATATAGCCTCTCTACTGTATATAGACTATCTACTGTATATAGCCTCTCTACTGTATATAGCCTCTCTATTGTATATAGACTCTCTACTGTATATAGCCTCTCTACTGTATATAGCCTCTCTACTGTATATAGCCTCTCTATTGTATATAGCCTCTCTACTGTATATAGCCTCTCTCCTGTATATAGCCTCTCTACTGTATATAGCCTCTCTACTGTATATAACCTCTCTACTGTATATAGCCTCTCTACTGTATATAGCCTCTCTACTGTATATAGCCTCTCTCCTGTATATAGCCCCTCTATTGTATATAACCTCTCTACTGTATATAGCCTCTCTACTGTATATAGCCTCTCTACTGTATATAACCTCTCTACTGTATATAGCCTCTCTACTGTATATAACCTCTCTACTGTATATAGCCTCTCTACTGTATATAGCCTCTCTCCTGTATATAGCCTCTCTACTGTATATAGCCTCTCTATTGTATATAGACTCTCTACTGTATATAGCCTCTCTACTGTATATAGCCTCTCTACTGTATATAGCCTCTCTATTGTATATAGCCTCTCTACTGTATATAGCCTCTCTCCTGTATATAGCCTCTCAAATGTATATAGCCTCTCTACTGTATATAGCCTCTCTACTGTATATAACCTCTCTACTGTATATAGCCTCTCTCCTGTATATAGCCTCTCTATTGTATATAACCTCTCTACTGTATATAGCCTCTCTACTGTATATAGCCTCTCTACAGTATATAGCCTCTCTACTGTATATAGCCTCTACTGTATATAGCCTCTCTACTGTATATAGCCTCTCTACTGTATATAGCCTCTCTACTGTATATAGCCTCTACTGTATATAGCCTCTCTACTGTATATAGCCTCTCTACTGTATATAGCCTCTCTCCTGTATATAGCCTCTCTACTGTATATAGCCTCTCTCCTGTATATAGCCTCTCTACTGTATATAGCCTCTCTACTGTATATAGCCTCTCTATTGTATATAGACTCTCTACTGTATATAGCCTCTCTACTGTATATAGCCTCTCTCCTGTATATAACCTCTCTATTGTATATAGCCTCTCTACTGTATATAGCCTCTCTACTGTATATAACCTCTCTACTGTATATAGCCTCTCTACTGTATATAACCTCTCTATTGTATATAGCCTCTCTACTGTATATAGCCTCTCTATTGTATATAGCCTCTCTACTGTATATAGCCTCTCAAATGTATATAGCCTCTCTACTGTATATAGCCTCTCTACTGTATATAACCTCTCTACTGTATATAGCCTCTCTACTGTATATAGCCTCTCTCCTGTATATAGCCTCTCTACTGTATATAGCCTCTCTACTGTATATAACCTCTCTACTGTATATAGCCTCTCTTCTGTATATAGCCTCTCTACTGTATATAGCCTCTCTCCTGTATATAGCCCCTCTATTGTATATAACCTCTCTACTGTATATAGCCTCTCTACTGTATATAGCCTCTCTACTGTATTTAGCCTCTCTACTGTATATAACCTCTCTACTGTATATAGCCTCTCTACTGTATATAGCCTCTCTACTGTATATAGCCTCTCTATTGTATATAGCCTCTCTACTGTATATAGCCTCTCTCCTGTATATAGCCTCTCAAATGTATATAGCCTCTCTACTGTATATAGCCTCTCTACTGTATATAGCCTCTCTCCTGTATATAGCCTCTCTATTGTATATAACCTCTCTACTGTATATAGCCTCTCTCCTGTATATAGCCTCTCTACTGTATATAGCCTCTCTACTGTATATAGCCTCTCTACTGTATATAGCCTCTCTACTGTATATAGCCTCTCTCCTGTATATAGCCCCTCTATTGTATATAACCTCTCTACTGTATATAGCCTCTCTACTGTATATAGCCTCTCTACTGTATATAGCCTCTCTACTGTATATAGCCTCTCTACTGTATATAGCCTCTCTCCTGTATATAGCCCCTCTATTGTATATAACCTCTCTACTGTATATAGCCTCTCTACTGTATATAGCCTCTCTACTGTATATAACCTGTCTACTGTATATAGCCTCTCTACTGTATATAGCCTCTCTCCTGTATATAGCCTCTCTACTGTATATAGCCTCTCTACTGTATATAGACTCTCTACTGTATATAGCCTCTCTATTGTATATAGACTCTCTACTGTATATAGCCTCTCTACTGTATATAGCCTCTCTCCTGTATATAGCCTCTCTATTGTATATAACCTCTCTCCTGTATATAGCCTCTCAAATGTATATAGCCTCTCTACTGTATATAGCCTCTCTACTGTATATAGCCTCTCTCCTGTATATAGCCTCTCTATTGTATATAACCTCTCTACTGTATATAGCCTCTCTCCTGTATATAGCCTCTCTACTGTATATAGCCTCTCTACTGTATATAGCCCCTCTATTGTATATAACCTCTCTACTGTATATAGCCTCTCTACTGTATACATCCTCTCTACTGTATATAGCCCCTCTATTGTATATAACCTCTCTACTGTATATAGCCTCTCTACTGTATATAGCCTCTCTACTGTATATAGCCTCTCTACTGTATATAGCCTCTCTACTGTATATAACCTCTCTACTGTATATAGCCTCTCTCCTGTATATAGCCTCTCTACTGTATATAGCCTCTCTACTGTATATAGCCTCTCTACTGTATATAGCCTCTCTACTGTATATAGCCTCTCTATTGTATATAGCCTCTCTACTGTATATAGCCTCTCTACTGTATATAGACTCTCTACTGTATATAGCCTCTCTATTGTATATAGACTCTCTACTGTATATAGCCTTTCTACTGTATATAGCCTCTCTACTGTATATAGCCTCTCTATTGTATATAGCCTCTCTACTGTATATAGCCTCTCAAATGTATATAGCCTCTCTACTGTATATAGCCTCTCTACTGTATATAGCCTCTCTACTGTATATAACCTCTCTACTGTATATAGCCTCTCTACTGTATATAACCTCTCTACTGTATATAGCCTCTCTACTGTATATAGCCTCTCTATTGTATATAACCTCTCTACTGTATATAGCCTCTCTACTGTATATAGCCTCTCTACTGTATATAGCCTCTCTACTGTATATAGCCTCTCTATTGTATATAGCCTCTCTACTGTATATAGCCTCTCTACTGTATATAGCCTCTCTACTGTTAATATCCTCTCTACTGTATATAGCCTCTCTACTGTATATAGCCTCTCTACTGTATATAGCCTCTCTCCTGTATATAGCCTCTCTACTGTATATAGCCTCTCTACTGTATATAGCCTCTCTACTGTTATAACCTCTCTACTGTATATAGCCTCTCTACTGTATATAGACTCTCTACTGTATATAGCCTCTCTCCTGTATATAACCTCTCTACTGTATATAGCCTCACTACTGTATATAGCCTCTCTCCTGTATATAGCCTCTCTCCTGTATATAGCCTCTCTACTGTATATAGCCTCTACTGTATATAGCCTCTCTACTGTATTTAGCCTCTCTACTGTATATAACCTCTCTACTGTATATAGCCTCTCTACTGTATATAGCCTCTCTCCTGTATATAGCCTCTCTACTGTATATAGCCTCTCTACTGTATATAGCCTCTCTACTGTATATAGCCTCTCTACTGTATATAACCTCTACTGTATATAACCTCTCTACTGTATATAGCCTCTCTACTGTATATAGCCTCTCTACTGTATATAACCTCTCTACTGTATATAGCCTCTCTACTGTATATAACCTCTCTACTGTATATAACCTCTCTACTGTATATAGCCTCTCTACTGTATACAGCCTCACTACTGTATATAGCCTCTCTATTGTTATTTTTCAGTCTTTTTACTTCTTTACTTACCTATTGTTCACCTAATACCTTTTTTGCACTATTGGTTAGAGCCTGTCAGTAAGCATTTCACTTTAAGGTCTACACCTGTTGTATTCGGCGCGCGTGACAAATAAACTTTGATTTGATTTGAAGAAAAGAATAACGGGCAAATATTGTACAATCCAGGTGTGCCAAGCTCTTAGAGACTTACCCAGAAAGATCCACAGCTGTAATCGCTGCAAAAGGTGATTCTAAAATGTATTAACTGGTGTGAATACCTATGTAAATTAGATATTTCTGTATTTAATTTTCAATAAATATTTTCAATAAATATGCAAAAATAATATGCAAAACATCTAAAAACATGTTTTCACATTGTCATTATGGGTTATTGTGTGTAGAAAAAAATATATATTTTGAATTCAGGCTGTAACACAACAAAAATATCGAATAAGTCAAGGGGTGTGAAAACTTATTGAAGATGCTGTATATGTAGGTCTATAATGTTTTATCAGCGTTTTATAATCTTCTGCTTCGTCACATATGTGGTGTTTGACTGGATGATCATTACAAAGTTAACAGTAGGATTAAATCTCATTATTATCATCCTACAGATGACTGATGTATCGTAGTTCTTTTAAATACGTTTATCGCGAGTGATAAGAGTGATTATGGCGAGGAGACATCGGTGTAGGCTAGTGGTTAGAGTGGAGGGGGGGCAGGTAGCCTAGTGGTTAGAGTGGAGGGGCGGCAGGTAGCCTAGTGGTTAGAGTGTAGGGGCGGCAGGTAGCCTAGTGGTTAGAGTGGAGGGGCGACAGGTAGCCTAGTGGTTAGAGTGGAGAGGAGGCAGGTAGCCTAGTGGTTAGAGTGGAGGGGCGGCAGGTAGTCTAGTGGTTAGAGTGTAGAGGAGGCAGGTAGCCTAGTGGTTAGAGTGGAGGGGTGGTAGGTAGCCTAGTGGTTAGAGTGGAGGGGCGGCAGGTAGCCTAGTGGTTAGAGTGTAGGGGCGGCAGGTAGCCTAGTGGTTAGAGTGTAGGGGCGGCAGGTAGCCTAGTGGTTAGAGTGTAGGGGCGGCAGGTAGCCTAGTGGTTAGAGTGTAGGGGCGGCAGGTAGCCTAGTGGTTAGAGTGGAGGGACGGCAGGTAGCCTAGTGGTTAGAGTGGAGGGGCGGCAGGTAGCCTAGTGGTTAGAGTGTAGGGGCGGCAGGTAGCCTAGTGGTTAGAGTGTAGGGGCGGCAGGTAGCCTAGTGGTTAGAGTGTAGGGGCGGCAGGTAGCCTAGTGGTTAGAGTGGAGGGACGGCAGGTAGCCTAGTGGTTAGAGTGGAGGGGCGGCAGGTAGCCTAGTGGTTAGAGTGTAGGGGCGGCAGGTAGCCTAGTGGTTAGAGTGTAGGGGAGGCAGGTAGCCTAGTGGTTAGAGTGTCGAGGAGGCAGGTAGTCTAGTGGTTAGAGTGGAGGGGCGGCAGGTAGCCTAGTGGTTAGAGTGTAGGGGCGGCAGGTAGCCTAGTGGTTAGAGTGTAGGGGCGGCAGGTAGCCTAGTGGTTAGAGTGGAGGGGCGGCAGGTAGCCTAGTGGTTAGAGTGGAGGGGTGGCAGGTAGTCTAGTGGTTAGAGTGGAGGGGAGGCAGGTAGCCTAGTGGTTAGAGTGGAGGGGCGGCAGGTAGCCTAGTGGTTAGAGTGGAGGGGTGGCAGGTAGCCTAGTGGTTAGAGTGGAGGGGTGGCAGGTAGTCTAGTGGTTAGAGTGGAGGGGAGGCAGGTAGCCTAGTGGTTAGAGTGGAGGGGTGGCAGGTAGCCTAGTGGTTAGAGTGGAGGGGCGGCAGGTAGCCTAGTGGTTAGAGTGTAGGGGCGGCAGGTAGCCTAGTGGTTAGGGTGTAGGGGCGGCAGGTAGCCTAGTGGTTAGAGTGTAGGGGCGGCAGGTAGCCTAGTGGTTAGGGTGTAGGGGCGGCAGGTAGCCTAGTGGTTAGAGTGGAGGGGTGGCAGGTAGCCTAGTGGTTAGAGTGTAGGGGCGGCAGGTAGCCTAGTGGTTAGAGTGGAGGGGCGGCAGGTAGCCTAGTGGTTAGAGTGTAGAGGCGGCAGGTAGCCTAGTGGTTAGAGTGGAGGGGTGGCAGGTAGCCTAGTGGTTAGAGTGTAGGGGCGGCAGGTAGCCTAGTGGTTAGGGTGTAGGGGCGGCAGGTAGCCTAGTGGTTAGAGTAGAGGGGTAGCAGGTAGCCTAGTGGTTAGAGTGTAGGGGCGGCAGGTAGCCTAGTGGTTAGAGTGGAGGGGCGGCAGGTAGCCTAGTGGTTAGAGTGTAGAGGCGGCAGGTAGCCTAGTGGTTAGAGTGTAGGGGTGGCAGGTAGCCTAGTAGTTAGAGTGTAGGGACGGCAGGTAGCCTAGTGGTTAGAGTGTAGGGGTGGCAGGTAGCCTAGTGGTTAGAGTGGAGGGGCGGCAGGTAGCCTAGTGGTTAGAGTGGAGGGGTGGCAGGTAGCCTTGTGGTTAGAGTGTAGGGACGGCAGGTAGCCTAGTGGTTAGAGTGGAGGGGTGGCAGGTAGCCTAGTGGTTAGAGTGTAGGGACGGCAGGTAGCCTAGTGGTTAGAGTGGAGGGGCGGCAGGTAGCCTTGTGGTTAGAGTGTAGGGGTGGCAGGTAGCCTAGTGGTTAGAGTGGAGGGGCGGCAGGTAGCCTAGTGGTTAGAATGGAGGGGTGGCAGGTAGCCTAGTGGTTAGAGTGGAGGGGTGGCAGGTAGCCTAGTGGTTAGAGTGGAGGGTTGGCAGGTAGCCTAGTGGTTAGAGTGGAGGGACGGCAGGTAGCCTAGTGGTTAGAGGCAGGTAGCCTAGTGGTTAGAGTGGAGGGGCGGCAGGTAGCCTAGTGGTTAGAGTGGAGGGGTGGCAGGTAGCCTAGTGGTTAGAGTGGAGGGGTGGCAGGTACTCTAGTGGTTAGAATGGAGGGTTGGCAGGTAGCCTAGTGGTTAGAGTGGAGGGTTGGCAGGTAGCCTAGTGGTTAGAGTGGAGGGGCGGCAGGTAGCCTTGTGGTTAGAGTGGAGGGACGGCAGGTAGCCTAGTGGTTAGAGTGGAGGGGCGGCAGGTAGCCTTGTGGTTAGAGTGTAGGGGTGGCAGGTAGCCTAGTGGTTAGAGTGGAGGGGCGGCAGGTAGCCTAGTGGTTAGAATGGAGGGGTGGCAGGTAGCCTAGTGGTTAGAGTGGAGGGGTGGCAGGTAGCCTAGTGGTTAGAGTGGAGGGTTGGCAGGTAGCCTAGTGGTTAGAGTGGAGGGACGGCAGGTAGCCTAGTGGTTAGAGTGGAGGGGCGGCAGGTAGCCTAGTGGTTAGAGTGGAGGGGCGGCAGGTAGCCTAGTGGTTAGAGTGGAGGGGAGGCAGGTAGCCTAGTGGTTAGAGTGGAGGGGTGGCAGGTAGCCTAGTGGTTAGAGTGGAGGGTTGGCAGGTAGCCTAGTGGTTAGAATGGAGGGTTGGCAGGTAGCCTAGTGGTTAGAGTGGAGGGGTGGCAGGTAGCCTAGTGGTTAGAGTGGAGGGGTGGCGGGTAGCCTAGTGGTTAGAATGGAGGGGTGGCAGGTAGCCTAGTGGTTAGAATGGAGGGGTGGCAGGTAGCCTAGTGGTTAGAGTGGAAATGTTGCATAACGTTAGTAGTTGCGTAGTAACCACGTCAATGACGCATCAACACAATATTGGCACATTACATTTTGTTACAGACCATCGTAACAAAAGTAAACCTTGAATTTTTAGGTTTAAAATATCCCTCATGTCCAGTGTTGATCTGGACACTAGCCAATATTGAGTCACTTTAATAATGTTTATATATTTTGCATTAGTCATCTCATATGTATATACTGTACAGTCGTAGCCAAAAGTTTTGAGAAGGGTACAAACAAGTGGTAACAGCATTTTTTTACTCCTTTCTGCTGAGAGAATTGTCGCTGCTGCTCAAGCGAATCTCTGTTCTCTTCATATCTCCACACGGCTGTGCCCTTGAAAGATACGAAAAGAACAGGATGGACCAAAAACAAGAGAGGAAAAACACTGGCTTCTTCTTACATGAGAAAAACAGACAGTGGACATGTACAGTCGTGGCCAAAAGTTTTGAGAAAGACACAAATATTAATTTTCACAAAGTTTGCTGTTTCAATGTCTTTAGATATTTTTGTCAGATGTTACTATGGAATACTCAAGTATAATTATAAGCATTTCATAAGTGTCAAAGGCTTTTATTGACAATTACATGAAGTTGATGCAAAGAGTCAATATTTGCAGTGTTGATCCTTCTTTTTCAAGACCTCTGCAATCTGCCCTGGCATGCTGTCAATTAACTTCTGGGCCACATCCTGACTGATGGTAGCCCATTCTTGCATAATCAATGCTTGGAGTTTGTCAGAATTTGTGAGTTTTTGTTTGTCCACCCGCCTCTTGAGGATTGACCACAAGTTCTCAATGGGATTAAGGTCTGGGGAGTTTCCTGGCCATGGACCCAAAATATCGATGTTTTGTTCCCCGAGCCACTTAGTTATCACTTTTGCCTTATGGCAAAGTGCTCCATCATGCTGGAAAAGGCATTGTTCGTCACCAAACTGTTCCTGGATGGTTGGGAGAAGTTGCTCTCGGAGGATGTGTTGGTACCATTCTTTATTCATGGCTGTGTTCTTAGGCAAAATTGTGAGTGAGCCCACTCCCTTGGCTGAGAAGCAACCCCACACATGAATGGTCTCAGGATGCTTTACTGTTGGCATGACACAGGACTGATGGTAGCGCTCACCTTGTCTTCTCCGGACAAGCTTTTTTCCGGATGCCCCAAACAATCGGAAAGGGGATTCATCAGAGAAAATGACTTTCCCCCAGTCCTCAGCAGTCCAATCCCTGTACCTTTTGCAGAATATCAGTCTGTCCCTGATGTTTTTCCTAGAGAGAACTGGCTTCTTTGCTGCCCTTCTTGACACCAGGCCATCCTCCAAAAGTCTTTGCCTCACTGTGTGTGCAGATGCACTCACACCTGCCTGCTGCCATTCCTGAGCAAGCTCTGTACTGGTGGTGCCCCGATCCCGCAGCTGAATCAACTTTAGGAGACGGTCCTGGCGCTTGCTGGACTTTCTTGGGAGCCCTGAAGCCTTCTTCACAACAATTGAACCGCTCTCCTTGAAGTTCTTGACAATCCAATAAATGGTTGATTTAGGTGCAATCTTACTGGCAGCAATATCCTTGCCTGTGAAGCCCTTTTTGTGCAAAGCAATGATGACGGCACGTGTTTCCTTGCAGGTAACCATGGTTGACAGAGGAAGACCCTCCTTTTAAAGCCTCCAGTCTGTTATTCGAACTCAATCAGCATGACAAAGTGATCTCCAGCCTTGTCCTCGTCAACACTCACACCTGTGTTAACGAGAGAATCACTGACATGATGTCAGTTGGTCCTTTTGTGGCAGGGCTGAAATGCAGTGGAAATGTTTTTGGGGGGGATTCAGTTCATTTGCATGGCAAAGAGGAAATTACAATTCATCTGATCACTCTTCATAACATTCTGGAGTATATGCAAATTGCCATCATAACAACTGAGGCAGCAGACTTTTCACAAATTAATATTTGTGTCATTCTCAAAACTTTTGGCCACAACTGTATTCTATTCTACTGTATCTAAGTCTATGCCGCTCTGACATTGCTCGCCCAATATTTAAATATATAACACTGATAGATCTCAAGCGCTTTAAGATGCCCATCCATAGTGAATGTCGTAAGGGTTAGGGGTTGGATTCAGGGCTACATTTAGGTCCTGTCATTGCGTCTCATCTATTCTTGTCCCATGGTGTGTGCGGACTGGAATGCAGGGAGAGAATGGATCGGAATGTAAGTTCAACCATCTTTGACACCCATAACATAGACCTAAAGATAGGATAGCTGCTACTCGGTTTACATTCATTTAGTAGATGCTCTTATCTAGATCAACTTACAATAGTGAGTGCGTATATTTTCATACTGGTTCGCGTGGGAAACAAACCCACAACCCTGGCGTTGCAAGCACCATGCTCTACCAACTGAGGCACACAGGACCTGTTTGTTATATGAGTGTTAATTAAGGCTTCGTCCCAAATGGTATCCTATTTTCTATATTGTGCACTACTTTTGCCAAGAGCCCTGTACTATATAGGGAGCAGGGTGTGATTTGGGTTGAAGCCTTCAGTGGTAATTGGAAGACAGCTTCTGAAAACTCCCTCATGAAGCACCATAGTTACCACAACACCATGGTTACCATAGTTACCACAGCACCATAGTTACCATAGTACCATATCCTCTCATATCACCCAAAATACCATAGTTACAACAGCACCATAGTTACCATAGCACCATATCCTCTCATAGCACCATAGTTACCACAGCACCAGTTACCATAGTACCATATCCTCTCATAGCCCCATAGTTACCATAGTTACCACAGCACCATAGTTACCATAGCACAATAGTACCGTATCCTCTCATAGCACCATAGTTACCATAGTTACCACAGCACCATAGTTACCATAGTACCATATCCTCTCATAGCACCATAGTTACCATAGTTACCACAGAACCATAGTTACCATAGTACCATATCCTCTCATAGCACCATAGTTACCATAGTTACAACAGCACCATAGTTACCATAGTTACCATAGTACCATATCTTCTCATAGCACCACAGCACCATAGTTATCACAGCACCATAGTTACCACAGCACCATAGTTACCATAGCACCAGAGTATCATATCCTCTCATAGCACCATAGTTACCACAGCACCATAGTTACCATAGCACTGTAGTTACCATAGTACCATATCATCACATAAACCCATAGTTACTATAGTACCATATCATCACATAGCACCATAGTTACTATAGTACCATATCATCACATAGCACCATAGTTACCATAGTACCAAATCATCACATAGCACCATAGTTACCATAGTACCAAATCATCACATAGCACCATAGTTACCATAGTACCAAATCATCACATAGCACCATAGTTACCATAGTACCAAATCATCACATAGCACCATAGCACCATATCCGCTCATAGCACCACAGTTATCATAGCACCATATCCTCTCATAGCACCATAGTTACCATAGCACCATAATTACCATAGCACCATATCCTCTCATAGCACCATAGTTACCATACCACCATATCAGCTCATAGCACCACAGTTACATAGCACCATATCCTCTCATAGCACCACAGTTACCATAGCACCATATCCGCTCATAGCACCACAGTTACCATAGCACCATATCCTCTCATAGCACCGTAGTTACCATAGCACCACAGTTACCATAGCACCATATCCTCTCATAGCACCGTAGTTACCATAGCACCACAGTTACCATAGCACCATATCCTCTCATAGCACCGTAGTTACCATAGCACCATAATTACCATAGCACCATATCCTCTCATAGCACCGTAGTTACCATAGCACCACAGTTACCATAGCACCACAGTTACCATAGCACCATATCCTCTCATAGCACCGTAGTAACCATAGTTCCAAGGTAGCCTAGCGGTTAGAATCCTGGGTCTGATGGGAAATCTGATGGTAAGTAAAGTGGCAACCATGAGAGTTGCTGGTATCAAATCCATGATACCATTACCGTTGGGGGCCCAGTGTGGCAGTCCCCCTGCTCCAACCTGTATATAACAGTCCCCCTGCTCCAACCTGTATATAACAGTCCCCCTGCTCCAACCTGTATATAACAGTCCCCTGCTCCAACCTGTATATAACAGTCCCCCTGCTCCAACCTGTATATAACAGTCCCCCTGCTCCAACCTGTATATAACAGCCCCCTGCTCCAACCTGTATATAACAGTCCCCTGCTCCAACCTGTATATAACAGTCCCCCTGCTCCAACCTGTATATAACAGTCCCCCTGCTCCAACCTGTATATAACAGTCCCCTGCTCCAACCTGTATATAACAGCCCCCTGCTCCAACCTGTATATAACAGTCCCCTGCTCCAACCTGTATATAACAGTCCCCTGCTCCAACCTGTATATAACAGTCCCCTGCTCCAACCTGTATATAACAGTCCCCTGCTCCAACCTGTATATAACAGTCCCCTGCTCCAACCTGTATATAACAGTCCCCTGCTCCAACCTGTATATAACAGTCCCCTGCTCCAACCTGTATATAACAGTCCCCTGCTCCAACCTGTATATAACAGTCCCCTGCTCCATCCTGTATATAACAGCCCCCTGCTCCAACCTGTATATAACAGTCCCCCTGCTCCAACCTGTATATAACAGTCCCCCTGCTCCAACCTGTATATAACAGCCCCCTGCTCCAACCTGTATATAACAGCCCCCTGCTCCAACCTGTATATAACAGTCCCCTGCTCCAACCTGTATATAACAGTCCCCTGCTCCAACCTGTATATAACAGTCCCCCTGCTCCAACCTGTATATAACAGCCCCCCTGCTCCAACCTGTATATAACAGTCCCCCTGCTCCAACCTGTATATAACAGTCCCCTGCTCCAACCTGTATATAACAGTCCCCTGCTCCAACCTGTATATAACAGCCCCCTGCTCCAACCTGTATATAACAGCCCCCTGCTCCAACCTCTCCAACCTGTATATAACAGCCCCCTGCTCCAACCTGTATATAACAGTCCCCCTGCTCCAACCTGTATATAACAGCCCCCTGCTCCAACCTGTATATAACAGCCCCCTGCTCCAACCTGTAAATAACAGCCCCCTGCTCCAACCTGTATATAACAGTCCCCTGCTCCAACCTGTATATAACAGCCCCCTGCTCCAACCTGTATATAACAGTCCCCTGCTCCAACCTGTATATAACAGCCCCCCTGCTCCAACCTGTATATAACAGTCCCCTGCTCCAACCTGTATATAACAGTCCCCTGCTCCAACCTGTATATAACAGTCCCCCTGCTCCAACCTGTATATAACAGTCCCCCTGCTCCAACCTGTATATAACAGTCCCCTGCTCCAACCTGTATATAACAGCCCCCTGCTCCAACCTGTATATAACAGTCCCCTGCTCCAACCTGTATATAACAGTCCCCTGCTCCAACCTGTATATAACAGTCCCCCTGCTCCAACCTGTATATAACAGTCCCCCTGCTCCAACCTGTATATAACAGCCCCCTGCTCCAACCTGTATATAACAGTCCCCCTGCTCCAACCTGTATATAACAGTCCCCTGCTCCAACCTGTATATAACAGTCCCCTGCTCCAACCTGTATATAACAGCCCCCTGCTCCAACCTGTATATAACAGTCCCCTGCTCCAACCTGTATATAACAGTCCCCTGCTCCAACCTGTATATAACAGTCCCCTGCTCCAACCTGTATATAACAGTCCCCTGCTCCAACCTGTATATAACAGTCCCCTGCTCCAACCTGTATATAACAGTCCCCTGCTCCAACCTGTATATAACAGCCCCCCTGCTCCAACCTGTATATAACAGCCCCCTGCTCCAACCTGTATATAACAGTCCCCTGCTCCAACCTGTATATAACAGCCCCCTGCTCCAACCTGTATATAACAGCCCCCTGCTCCAACCTGTATATAACAGTCCCCTGCTCCAACCTGTATATAACAGTCCCCCTGCTCCAACCTGTATATAACAGTCCCCTGCTCCAACCTGTATATAACAGTCCCCTGCTCCAACCTGTATATAACAGTCCCCTGCTCCAACCTGTATATAACAGTAATCTTAATCTTAACTGAATTAAACCTTTATTTCATATGCTCATTGAGATAAAATACATTTTACAAGAGAGACCTGTTCATTTCATCTCGTAAAACAGACCTTACTGAATGGCACCCAAACACATTGTCTCTGTCCCAAATTGCATCTTGTTCCCTATATAGTGCATGGAGGGAAGGGGAGTGCCCTTGAATGGGAGAAATGTGTGTGTAAAGGGCTGGCTGGGAAAGGGGATTCAAGTGATTCAAGTAATCATCCAGTCAGTCACATGTCTTTTTCCCTGCCGCCTGCTCTTATTACATTTGTCTGCAGTGGAAACCAAGGACTGAGGTAGTCAGTTTCTCTCTCTCCTCTCAGTGGAAACCAAGGACTGGGGTAGTCAGGTCCTCTCTCTCTCCTCTCAGTGGAAACCAAGGACTGAGGTAGTCAGTTTCTCTCTCTCCTCTCAGTGGAAACCAAGGACTGAGGTTGTCAGTTCCTCTCTCTCACTCCTCTCAGTGGAAACCAAGGACTGGGGTAGTCAGGTCCTCTCTCTCTCCTCTCAGTGGAAACCAAGGACTGAGGTAGTCAGTTTCTCTCTCTCCTCTCAGTGGAAACCAAGGACTGAGGTAGTCAGTTTCTCTCTCTCCTCTCAGTGGAAACCAAGGACTGAGGTAGTCAGGTCCTCTCTCTCTCTCCTCTCAGTGGAAACCAAGGACTGAGGTAGTCAGTTTCTCTCTCTCCTCTCAGTGGAAACCAAGGACTGAGGTAGTCAGTTTCTCTCTCTCCTCTCAGTGGAAACCAAGGACTGGGGTAGTCAGGTCCTCTCTCTCTCCACTCAGTGGAAACCAAGGACTGAGGTAGTCAGTTCCTCTCTCTCCTCTCAGTGGAAACCAAGGACTGGGGTAGTCAGTCCCTCTCTCTCTCCTCTCAGTGGAAACCAAGGACTGAGGTAGTCAGTCCCTCTCTCTCTCCTCTCAGTGGAAAGCAAGGACTGAGGTAGTCAGTTCCCCTCTCTCTCCTCTCAGTGGAATCCAAGGACTGAGGTAGTCAGGTCCTCTCTCCCTCTCCTCTCAGTGGAAACCAAGGACTGAGGTAGTCAGTTCCCCTCTCTCTCCTCTCAGTGGAAACCAAGGACTGAGGTAGTCAGGTCCTCTCTCTCTCTCCTCTCAGTGGAAACCATGGACTGAGGTAGTCAGTTCCTCACTCTCCTCTCAGTGGAAACCAAGGACTGAGGTAGTCAGTGCCTCTCTCTCTCTCCTCTCAGTGGAAACCAAGGACTGAGGTAGTCAGTGCCTCTCTCTCTCTCCTCTCAGTGGAAACCAAGGACTGAGGTAGTCAGTTCCTCTCTCTCTCTCAGTGGAAACCAAGGACTGAGGTAGTCAGTTCCTCTCTATCTCTCCTCTCAGTGGAAACCAAGGACTGAGGTAGTCAGTTCCTCTCTCTCTCTCCTCTCAGTGGAAACCAAGGACTGAGGTAGTCAGTCCTCTCTCTCTCCTCTCAGTGGAAACCATGGACTGAGGTCGTCAGTTCCTCTCTCTCTCCTCTCAGTGGAAACCAAGGACTGGGGTAGTCAGTTCCTCTCTCTCTCTCCTCTCAGTGGAAACCAAGGACTGGGGTAGTCAGGTCCTCTCTCTCTCCTCTCAGTGGAAACCAAGGACTGAGGTAGTCAGTTTCTCTCTCTCCTCTCAGTGGAA